>NW_022900913.1:29043323-29068373 GCF_012274545.1 Fukomys damarensis | reverse complement strand
AAAAAAAAAAAAAAAAAAAAAACCAAAAAAATAACAAACAAATAAAGTGTATATATAGCATGCTGTTTAAAAAAATAAAATAAAAAATAAAAATAAACCATCAGGCAATAATATTAAAGAAAGAAAAACAAGAAACCTAGAATATTTTTTTAAAAAAACAAAAATAAATAAATAAAAATAAAAATGAAAAACATTTCTCAAGCTGCCATTATAATTTAACCACATATGTTTATACATAAATCATTTTTAAATGATGTTTGAATCACCTACTACATGTTGGGCAACTAATAATCTGTCAATAAACAAAAGATGGTGACCCTCATCAGAGTAAAGAGGTACTACAGATTTACACAGGGCAGTTTGAAACATACTATACAAGTTTAATCTAATAGCTTACTTAAAACACCTAAAATAGATTCTCATTATTCATAGCAGTTATGGTCTATAAAGTTCCATGAACAGTTAATTAGCAAATATATGGTTAAGTTACTGTAAACCTCTGGTTACATTTAAATCAATCAGTACATAACTTTGTTTTATGTGTTTGTGTTTAAAGATACCTTGTTTAATATGTATTATTGATTCATAAATGCTGAACTGGCAGCCACAGGCACTACAGCTTATGTCTAAATGAAGCTTATCTAACACATGTATTTTCTCTGTGAGACATGTCACAGCCTTCTTGCCCTTGGAAACGCTAGGCAGCATGACAGCAGTTTAGCACTATGACTAGAAGCCATTTTAAACAACAAAATCACCAACAAAAAGCAAGAAAATAAAAATATAGCCTGATACAGGGCATAAAAAAAACTCTATTACAGTATGAGCACTAAAACAAGTTATGAATTCAAATTTTTGTTCACTCCATTCAAATAAAATGGCCACGAAAATACCCTGAATACTGATTTGAGGATTACAAAAACAACAAAAAAATTAAGTAGGCAAGTTCATAAATATGGAATCTGCAAATACAACAAAGATGGGATTTTTCTCAGACAAATCTCATAAAAGATTTTTATTTAAGCACAAAACATGAGAATTAGTCTACTGGAAGATAATAGGCAAGGATAAAATACATAAAAATCAGAATGAAAAAATGAAGATTCAAAATTCTGCATCAATAATATCCACTCATACTTTAAAATGTGTGGGGCCAGGAATTTAGCTCAGTGGTGTCACCATCTGCCTTGTAAGCACAAAGTACCAAGTTCAATCCCCGGTATCAATCACTCACTCAATAAATAAAATAAAAATATGTGAATCAACTGTATTATTGTTCCCCATCCATTCACAGGCTTGTCCAGGACACTGCAGTCCCTGATTCCATCAGCAATCAGGACTCATTTCTCTACTGACGTTGGCCATGGCCATAGGGTTTGATTTAGCAGATGCAATGTTAGTGAACATGATATAAGCAGAGGCTTAAAATGTACTTCCAGAATTGGGGTTTCCTTATCTTTATGTCGTCCTTATGAAAAAAATCACGCATTCAAGAAGTCTATTGGTCTAGGAAGGAACAGACACATGGATGATACCTATACTCACTCTCTGTGCAGCTTAGAGCCACACCCAGCCAAGAACAACCAACCCACAGACATGCTAGCAACAACAAATAACTGTTGCTCCAAGCTGTGGGAGCCTGGCTGAACCAGAGCGACTCCATCTTGATCAGCAAACAACCTAGAGACTGTCGCTCCCCCTCCATCCCTTACAGGATAACTAATGATTAATTGTGAATTGTTAGGTGGCTGTTTTGAAGTAGCTAGGAAACTAGGTAGAAACTGTAGTGAACACAGAGACCCAAGGCAGGTCACGCCACTCCTTGCATGCCTGTAGTCTGAATGTTCTGAACTTTATGATGATCTAGGTTGCAAATGGAACAATGGATAATCACTCTGCTGATCATTAGTACATGACGACCACTAGCTCAGATCAACTGACTCTTTGCCTTTGTCCTTTTCCTGTAAGTTTTAAGTGTAAACCCCCCTTTTCAGCCCTATATAAAATGGCCTCTGTTTCTTAGCTGGCCGCCTCTCTGAGCTACTTGGCTTGGGGAGTGCCGTCTGGCCAGACTAATAAAGGTCTATTAGCCAACTTGCCTGGTGTGTTCCTTCCTGGGTGACTCTCGCTATCGGACAAGCTCCTGGAGCCTCGCTGAGCTGCTGAGCCCAGCATCGTGAAGGCCTCTTGGCTGTTCACGCTCCAGGAGTAAAAGTGAGACACGAGTCTTACATCTTGGAGGCCCCAGCGAGATCCCCAGGTGGGAACTGTAAATCCGGCCGAGATTCTCTGTCGCAAGACAAGCTCCTGGAGCCTCGCTGAGCTGCTGAGCCCAGCATCGTGAAGGCCTCTTGGCTGTTCACACTCCAGGAGTAAAAGTGAGACACGAGTCTTACACAAGCCATAAATTGTACAGTGTTTTTGTAGCTACAATTAACTAAAATATCAAAAATACTAATAGATTAATTTTATTATTTATTTATTTATTTATTTTGGTACCAGGGATCGAACTCGGGTCCTTGCGCTTACAAGGCATGCGGCAGAACCACTGAGCTAAATCCCTGGCCCATAATACATTAATTTTAAAACATCATTATTCTATTAAAAATCTTTATTCAAAACAGTTGATGAAACTCTCTTTTCCTCTTGTCCTAGACTATAGAACAGAGCAGCTATATACATTGTGTTTTCAAAGCTAGCTGTATCATTTCCCATCCCACATGATCTTCTACAGTTTGACCTTGCCATTTAACCATCAAATGGTATAATCTATCTCTCATTCCCCTAAATTTGGGCTAGCTCTGCCTTACTGTATAAGAACTGAAGCCAGACATTAAGAAATCCATGGTTTACATGTTTGTTTTTCATGGAACCCAGCCATTCAGCAAGAGGTCAAACTCAGATTTCTGGAAAGATGGTGGAGTGGTGAACAGCAGAGAAAGAGCATTGCAAAGATTTGGTGTCCAGGCACTAGAGTATAGCAACATGAGGAATACAAAAAAAGGAAGTAGGTCCTGGAAACCCAAAAAGGATATGAATTAGAATTGAAGCCTATGGGGAGAGCAAGGAGATATGTCAAAGAATGAGGTGGCAAACTGTGCTTTCTCCCTGAGCCCTGACTCATTGCATGGGAGTAGGAGCTCAAACCTGCAGATGCACAGTGACCACTGGTGACCAGAGAGTCCTCCACAGAGAAAAGCATCAGTGGAACAGTGCAGTAGATTCAGCAGACTGCAGTGACTGGTGAGTTATTCAGGTTCGGACATACCCCAGGAGATGGTGAATGGGTGGTAGACTTCTTAGACAGGGGCCAAATGAGCTTGGAACTCAGAACAGTGGCAGGCTGGCTCCATTGGGGTGAGTTGGAACCAAGTTGAAGCTTGCAAGAGGTCAAGTTCAAGCTGGCAAGAGGCACATGGAGTGTTGCAGGCTCAACAAATCAAGTTCCAGCCTCACAGCCAGAAACCAGCCTGAGTTTCAGAACTAAAGATACAGACTTGCTGGGATTATCCATTACCCCACCATAAATTGGCAGCTGGCTTGCTGGGATTAATCAATAGGGATCTGGACTGTGTCTGTCCACTTGGTCTACCAATGACAGAAAAGACATGTCTTGAAGTGTATTTTTTTCTTCTGTTTTTATATTCTTGTTTTTGTTTTGCTTGTTTGTTTTTGTTTTTTACATGAGTGTAAACAGTTTCCAGGGTTTTTGTTGTTGTTGTTGTTGTTTTGTTCTGTTCTTTTTACTTCTTCCTTCTCTATCCCCCCACTCTGTCTTCTTCACCAAAGTTTACATAATCTTCTTTTGTTCTCCAGCCTTCATTTTAGTCTCTTCCTCTCTATTTCTCGATTTTTTTCCTGCAACCCCTTTTAAATTTTCTCCTCTGAGGGTAAAATTGCCATACTGAGGGCATAGTTATTGTATACAATTTACCAAATTGTTTTTATTACATAACTACAAATCTAGTTCATATGGTTAAAGGTGGAAAATGGTTAAAGGTTAGTACAGTTTGTCATGTTCTAGGCTGTGTTTGATGCTACTGTTATTGCTGATTGTACTAATTTTGCCAAGTGTTCTAATCGATTGTTCTTCCTGGCATGCCAAAACAGACTGACAAAGAGTCATAAACAATACTGTGGGCAGTACCAAACAACCAAGGGGTAGGCCAAATAGCAACTTCTCATCCCCAATAAATTGAAGAGGTAGGATCTTGCAACAGACTCGAAACCCAACAGCCAACCATACGGGGAAGACCTCACCGAGAAGCAATCATTTCCAAAGGTCTCTAAATACTAGCAATACAACTACTTGCCATAAGCAATTCAAAAGCATCAAGAAAGGAATTGAACTAAGAAAAAGAAAAGGAAGGAAGAAAAGTTCTAGAACACAATCAAATCATTAATTATCTCAGATAACTACAGAGATGGTGACTATAATGAAAGACATAGTGACTGTGGAGCAGATATAGTTGAAAAATAAATAGAGGAGATTAGGAAAATGAAACAGATTCAGATATCCAAGAGATTAAAAATCCCATTAAAAGTATATGCAGTTGGGCCAGGAATTTAGCTCAGTAGTTCCGCCACCTTCCTCACAAGCACAAGGACCCGAGTTCGATCCCCAGTACCAAAAAAAAAAAGTATATGCAGCAAAGTGAGCCAATGTGAGGAGACAATATCAGATATAGAAAATAGGATTGCAATTAACAATCACAAGAGTAAAGATTTCTTAAAAATTGCAAAGAACCATGAAAAATTAATCCAACAGTTGCTAGATGATGCAAAGAAGAATAATATGAGATTGATTGGAGTGAATGAAAAAGCAGGAGACAGAGAAAACAATGTAAAAACCTGTTCATGGCAGTAATGGCAGAAAATTTCTCAATTGGAGAAAAAGAATTTAATACATAAAAAAGTGAGGCAAATTGAACTCCAATTAGCTATGATCAAAAAAAAAAAAAAAAAAAAAAAAAAAAAAAAAAACAAAACCAAGCACCAGCAAAAAAAAAAAAAAAAAAGAAAAGAAAAGAAAGAAACTACACCAAGGCACCAAGGCATATAATAGTCAAGATTCCAGATATCTGACACAAGAACAGTATATTAAAAGCCATTAGAGAAAAAAACATCACTAATAAAGGAAAGTCCACCAGGATCAGACTCTTCAACCCAACCTGCAAGTCAAGAAGAGCTTGGAGTCAAGTATTTTAAGTCATAAACAAAAACAACCTCCAATCCAGATTGATGTACCCTGAAAAACTCTTTCAAAATTGATAGCGAAATAAGATATTTCCATAATACAGAACACCTGATGAAATTCATGACCACCAAACGAACACTCCAAAATGTTCTGAAAGGACATTCTAGAAAGAGACAATGAGGCCTATAACTACATGAACTCTAACAGAATAAATCTACCAGGCAAGGTAAGCAATTAAACAGAGAGGGTAAAAAAGGAATCCAACAACAGAAAAATAAAATAGCAAGTATAAGTCAACACATATCACTTATAACTATATATATAAACCAATATAAACCATTGCCATTCACCAAACAAAGGAAATTGACTGAGGGTTGGGGATTTAGATCAGTGGTTCCAATGCCTGCCTCACAAGCACAAGGACCTGAGTTCAATCCCCAGTACCAAAAAAAAAAAAAAAGAAAAAAGAAATTGACTGGCAAAATGGATCAAGAAGCAAGATCCTAACAATATGCTGCATATAAGAAACACATTTAATTCAAAAAAATTCACAGACTGAAAGTCAAAGGACAGAAAACAATACCCCATGCCACAAGAACCTGGAAAAATGCAGCGGCATCTATTCTATTTGCACACAAAGTGGATTTCAAGGCAAGACTAATTAAGAGACAAGGTCACAACATCCTTAAAAAGGAACGATCCCAGAAGAAGAGATAACAATCATATGCATCAAATATGAGTGCACCCAACTATATAAAACAAACATTAATGAACGTGAAAAATCAAATAAGCACTAATACAGCTGTAATGGGGGCCCTTGATACCCCAATGTCACAAATAAACAGATCAATTAGACAAAAAAATTAATGAAAAACTATCAGAACTAAACCAACCTTTTGAAGAAATGGAATTAGTAGATGTCTACAAAGTGTTCCACTCCACAACATCTGAATACATATTCTTCTCTGCTGCACGTGGCACATTCTCAAAAAGAAACAACATACGAGAAACATACATGCTTAAGTAAATGCAAAGGAACTGAAATTATCCCATGCATATTGCTGGACCACAGTGGAATGAAACTGGAAATCAATGGCAAAAAAACAAAAAAAACTTCATAGAACTTCATAGAAAACACAAGGAAATTAATAACATCCTCCTGAACAAGCAATGGGTCACATATGAAATTAAAGAAGAAAATAGAAAGTTCCTACAATTAAACAATAGTGCCAATACAAAATAATACAAGTTTTAGAACACAATGAAAGCAGTCCTACAAGGGAAATTTAAAGCGGTGATTTCTCATATCAGAAAAACAGAGCAGGTTCAAATAACCTAATACTGAACCTTACGTTACTAGCAAAAGAAGAGCACATCAAGCCCAAAGCTCATATGAGGAAGATCACAGCAGAAATTAATGCAATGGAGACTAAGAAAACAATATAAAGAATCAATTTAAAAAAGAGTTGGCTCTTTGAAAGATTAAATAAAATTGACAATCACTTAACCAAACTTACCAAAAAAAAAAAGAAAGAAAAAATTCAAATCTATTCAATTAGGAATGAAAAGGATGAAATCACAACAGACCTTGCAGAAATTGATAAGATCATCAGTACCCACTCAAGAATCTATATTCTTAATAAAATGAAAAACACAGAAGAAATGCACAGATTATTAGATACATATGAACGAGTAAAGCTGAATCAGGAAGATATAAAAAGTCTAAATAAATGAATATCAGTCAATGAAATTGAAGATGTAATTAAAAACCTATCACCGGGCGTGGTGGCGCATGCCTGCAATCCCAGCACTCTGGAGGCTGAGGCAGGAGGATAGCTGTGAGTTCAAGACCAGCCTGGACTACATAGTGAGATGCAGGTCAGTTTCAACTACACAGTGAGACCCTGTCTCAAAAAAACAAACAAACAAACAAAAACCTGTCAACAACAAAAGCCCAGGCCCTGAAAGATTCACTGCTGAATTCTACAAAAAATTTAGAGCAGACCTAATGCCTCTATTTCTCAAACTTTTTAATTAAATTGGAAGGGAAGCATACTCCCAAATTCATCCTGAAAGTAAAGCATTACCCTGATACCAAAACCAGAGAAGGATCCAACCAAAAAAGGAAACTACAGGCTAATCTCCCTAATGAATAAAAACACAAAAATCCTAAGTAAGATACTGGCAAACAAAATGAAGCAAATCATCAAGAAGGTTATATACCATGACCAAGTAGGATTCACCTAGGGATGCAGGGATGGTCAATAAATGTAAGATACCATATTATCAGAACCAAGGGCAAAAACCATATGATCACCTCAATAGATGCAGAAAAAGTGTTTGACAAAGTCTAACACCCATTCATGACAAAAATCCTACAGAAAATTAGAACAGATGGTCTTTATCTCAATCTAATAAAAGCCATCTATAACAATTTAACAGCCAACATTATACTAAATGAACAAAAACTGAAACCTTTCCCTCTAAAATCAGGAACTAGACAAGGATGTTCATGTCACCACTAGTTCTGGAAATGCTAGCCAGAGCAACTAGACAAAAGAAAGAAACATTTATTTGTGGATATGATACTCTACATAGAGGAGTTCAAAAATTCCACCAAAACACTTCTAGATTTAATAACCAAATTCAATGGCATAGCTGGATACAAAGTCAACATTCAAAAATCAAGAGCATTTCTGTATACACATAACAAACTCACTGAGAGAGAAATTAAAGAAAAACACTTTTCACAATAGCATCCAAAAAATTAAATACTTAGGAATCAATCTGACAAAGGAAGTAAAAGACCTTTATAGAGAAAACAACAGTACTCTGAAAAAGAGATCAAAGAGGATATCAGAAAATAAAAAGATATCCCTAGCTCTTGGGAAGGAAGAAACAATATAGTGAAATGGCCACACTTACAAAATTGTTACACAGATTTAATGCATTACCAATCAAAATACTAGTAACATAGCTCACAGAATTAGAAAAAAAAATCCTAAAATTCATTTGGAACCAGAAGAAACCTAGAATATCAAAAGCAATTCTGGGCAAGGCAGGGGGCATCACAAAACCCAACTTGAAATTGTTCTATAAACCTACTATGTTAAAAACAGCATGATTGTGAAGAAAAAAACAAAAAACAAAACAGACCTGAGGATCGGTGGAACAGATTGGAAGATGCAGAAACAATTTCAAACATACGGAGCCAAACACCTTCACTGGAAGAAAGATAGCCTCTTTAATAAACAGTGCTGGAAAAACTGGCTTTGCACACACCTAAAATCAAAACTAGACCCATTATCTTTGACCATGCACTAAATTAAAATAAATATAGATCAAAGTCTAAATATTAAAACAGAAATACTAAATATGCTGTGAGATAGAATAGATGAAACTCTTGAAGACACTGATGTAGGCTAAGACTTTTTGAACAAAACCCTGATCATACAGGAAATAATCAAAGAATCAACAATTGGAATTTCATCCTATTAAAAAGCTTTTGCACAGCAAATGAAACCATCATCAGAATGAAGAGACAGCCCATGCATAAGAAAAAAATTTTGCTAGCTGTTCCTCAGACAAAGGACTAATATCTGGAATATATTAAGAACTTAAAAAAATTTAAAGACCCAGTCCAAAAATGGGCACCTGAAATGAACAGACATTTCCCAGATAAAGAAGTAGAAATTGCCAATAAATATACGAAGAAATATTCAACATCACTGGTTATTCCAGAGATGCAAATGAAAACAAGGCTGAGATTCCACCTCACTCCAGAAATAATGGTAATTGTCAAGAAATCAGCCAGCAACAAATGCTGGTGAGGCTGTGGGGAAAAAGAAACTCTTTTCCACTACAGACTGGTGCAATCACTGCAGATGTCAGTGTGGAGATTTCCTCAGAAAACTTCAACTAAAGTTGCCATTCAACTGAGCCATTCCCCTTCTTGGTATCTTCCAGAAAGAATTAAAAGCATCATACCACAGCAGTATATACACACCCATGTTTATAGTGGCACAGTTTGTAATAGCTAAATCTTGGAAACAGACCAAAAGCCCATCAACCAATAAATGGATAAAGATGCAGGGTTTTTTTTTTAATACAGTGGAGTACTACTCTGTCATGAAGGATAAGCTCGAGACATTCCTAGCTAAACGGATGTACTCAAAGACCATACTCTTAAGTGATATATGTTGGACACACATGTTTAAATACTGCCTTGTTTCTCTGGTGTGAGAAATTACAAGTGTAAATAAGAACCAAAATATACAACAGATATTGGGAAATGGGAAGAAAATGTTCAAATGAGAAGCGGAGCAAGGGAGGAGAGGGGGGAAAGAAATGAAGGGACAAGAGGAGAGAATAGAAGGAAATATGGAAACAAACATTTTGTAAATAAAGAGGGGGAGACAGGCTGAAGGGAAGAGAGGATGGGAAAATAAAGAATAAGCAAGATATATCCTGTACACATATAAATTCCCTGAGGAATGCTATCATTATGTATATCTAAATTGCACCAATAAATATATTGCTTCAAAAAAGACAAAAGTCAAATTCCACTAAGACCACCACACTCTGAGAAGGCCTAAATTAGACAAGTAGAAAGAATAACAAGAACAAGGAGAGCTTTCAAATACAATAGAAGGGCAGTTATAGGTAGAGAAGAGGCAAATAGGGAGAGGTGCCATGGGATATGCTCTCACTGTAACCAACTGAGTGAGGCCAATTTGGACCTTATATCTGTCATAGTTCATAAATTCTACCTCCCACCTCACGCTATAGGAAACCAAAGAACATTCCACTCAACCCATATAATTATAAGAAATAAATTGTTATTGTTTTCAGATTCTTACTTTCAGAATGAATCAGTACATAACTCACGTTGCCAATAAATATGTGCTCAATTGAATTCATTAAAATGTTCTTTTAAAGCTTACCTTGGTGTTGGCCATGTCTACAATATACTGGTCTCCCTTTATACATTCCATTACTTCAAAACCATCTCGGTCAATCACCTTGGCCTGTGAGCTTCCAGATACAACAAGAATCATATCTCCCGTGTTACTGTACTGTAATGACTTGATCTGATGGCTATGCAAAGAAAAGAAAATAATCTAGTGAGACACTCAGTATACTGTTTACAGTAAGACCTCCACTTACAAAGGAGTTCCATTCCAGGACAGTGTTCATAAATCAGATCTGTTTGTAGGTCTAATAAAGTCAGTCTTTACATCTTTGACAAATACATACAATGTAAAGCATAAAAAATACACAAATTTTATAAATAAATTATTATTACTTTTACAGTTACCTTAAAATGGTACCACAACTCACATATACGGGATTGCCTGGAGTGACCGGACAAGAGGAGGATTATTAACTGGAGGAGGGAGAGGAGGGTGGGTGGAAGATGGTGGAGCTGAAGGATCTTCAGCAATAGGAGATGGAGGGCAAGACAGAATTTCACTCACATCTGATGTTGATGACACAAGTTTTTTAATGGATTTAATTCTGTCTACCCTCCTGAAAAACCAACCTGGTGATGTCTGAGTGGTAGCTCTTTTTTCTCATTATAGATGACTCTGTAGCCCAGGGTAGCACTCTGAAGGGCTGCTGCAACCTTTGTGTATCATTCTACATTGAGGACCTATACCTCAAAAACTAACTACCTCTTTAAGTAAAGAAAATCCCCTTGTCATTTCCTGTGTTATGAATCTCTTTGGTTCTTCAATTACATCTTCCTCTTGGCTCTCATCTTTCTACTGGGCCTCTAATTCCAACAGGTTATTAAGAAGCTTCTTGTATTGCACAGCACATGAGTTCAATGCAGTCATCCTCTTGTAGATCTAGCTCCAGCTTCTTGCTACAGGTCATTAACTTGTTGAAGATGCTTTTGGACTTCTTATCCATCTTCCAAAGTCCATGAATTTCATGAACAAACTGTGGACAAAGGTTCTTCCAAACCTGCAATAAATGTGTACCTGGAATTTTCCCGACATGGATAGAGCAGAACAAAAAGTACAGGAGTTGACAATAAAGTCAAAAATCCCCCAAATAAGGTGATATAAATCACAGAGGGGTGCTGAAGCCACTGAAGGGACTCTGGTTTTTACTTCCTCTGAATGAAATGAGAGGAAACCCACTGGAGAGTGCTGAACTGAGGAATTACAAAATCTGGCCTACTCTGTACAGAACTACTTGCTTGTGCCTGGACCATTTTGCACTCTCAAGAAATCTATGGATTCCTTCTAAATGTATTTTTAAATGCATAAAAAATATTAGGCATAGAGTAGAAAATAGTTATATGGAAATAATTATAATTTTTTTCAGTTTGTGACACAACATGTAACAATATGCACTACTGCATTAAGTAAGTAGGCCTGGAAGCAGTCTAATAACAGGTGTCATTTCCAACAGTGAAGATTATGAATACTATTTCAATTTATTTTCAACAATGGTCATGTGATATAATGTCATCTGAAATTAACAGGTAGAGCTGTGATTTTGTTGCTACTTTTGTAATTAAATGAGGTACTACATTTCAGTTATAAATTACTAAACAGAAAAATGTTTTACCTAATTTCACAGAAACTGGGAGATCCAGATGTTGAAATTACAAGCCATGGAATTTTAAATAGCTATGAGTTAAAAGTTAAATAATAAGGTTTAGATAACTTATACCCAGAACTGGAAATCATTAAAAATGCAAAAATTTTGGAGTCGAAAATAAATGAAATTTAGAACTGATTATTATGAGTTTCCCAGTAGAGAATTAGAAGTTTGGAAAAAATTTCTAGATTGAAACATGGTAAGAAAAATATTGGAAAATATATAAAAACACACACATACTCAAAGATACAAGTGAAATATGGCAAAAATTGTCCTCACATTGGAATTAAAAGGTGAAGAAGAGAGAAGAGGTAACTATCAAAATTTTTAGAATGATGACAACAGATATTACAGTACTCAGAGATCCAAGAAGTACTACAAACCCAAAGAGGAGACCTGAAAATTATCCCTAGATGCACTGCAGTAAAAACTGCTAAAAGTCAGAACAAAATATACCTAAAAGCAAAAAAGAAAAGACCGGTGACTTTTAGACAGAAGCAGCAAGAGCCAGACAACAAGACAGTAACTCCAAGACTCTGAGTAAAAATACCGCCCAGCTAAAATTACAGAAACACATAAACTAAAGGCTAAGAAAAGATGTTTTCAAGAAACATTAAAAGTAGCCAGATATGGGGACACTGGTCTGTAATCCCAGCCCTAGGGAGAATGAGGCAGAAGGATCATTGAGAGGTCAAGGCCAGCCTGAATTGCATAGCAAGACTCTGTCTCCAAAAAAAAAAAAGAACTTAGAGAATTTGTTAGCAGCCACTTTACTTTAAAGGAAATATTATAGGGAATTCTTCAGGTATTAATAAAAGCACAGCCAGGCATGGTGGCACATGCTTATAATCTCAGCACTTGGGAGGCTGAGGCAGAAGGACTGCTGTGCGTTGAGGCCAGCCTGAGCTACATAGTAGGTTAAGGCCTGCTTGAATCACATAGCAAGACCCTATCTCAAAAGAGAAAAGGGGAGGAGGGGGAGGGAGGGAGAGGGAGGGGGGGCACAGTGTAAAAGTAGGATATGGAGAACATCAGAAAGGGAGAATATATAATGCACAAGGACTGTCTTATTAGTGTCAATAATAACGTCTGATGGGGTTAAATGCATATACAAATGCATGCACCAAAACAAAAAGAAAAATATGAAAACAATTGCAAACAGTTAAATGTAATAAATGTTCCAAGAGCCTTGCACTGACTGGGAAGTAATAATGGCTAATTTTTTTTTTTTTTTTTTTTTTGGTACCGGTGCTCGACCTCTGGCCCTTGCATTTGCAAGGCAGGCACCAGAACTATTGAGCTAAATCCCCAGCCAACAATGGCTAATTTATATTGCCCTTTTCCTGAGTCTACTTTAAGAACATAGGTTGCAATTTTTAGGTTAACAACTAAAAATGCTAAAGGACAATAAACTAAAAAACTAATTCAAGACAAACATACTATTAAAAAATTAACGCAAAAATGCAAAGACAAGAAAGTATTGTAAAGGATCGGGGATTTAGCTCAGTGGTGCTGCTGCCTGCCTTGCAAGTATAAGGTCCCAAGTCCAATCCCTGGTAACAAAAACATAAGAAAGTAAAAACAAGTATTTTACAAATACTAAAGCTGATGCAACTTGTATATTAGACAGAAGAGACTTTAAAGCAAGGAGCACTGCTGGTGAAACAAATGACAAAAGGAATCCACTAGGAAGATAACAATTACCTTTAATAATTATAAGTATATTTTCCCCATTCTCCTGCCCTCCCTTCAATTCCTCCATGCCTCCCTATTTACAAAAACTTTGTTTCCATTTTTTCCTTTTCTCATATTTATTCCTTTTCCTTCTTTCCTTTCTTCTCATTTCCCCTTCCCCTTTGGACCTTTTCTTCCTATTTCAAATTACCTATTATACATTTTGTCCTTACACAATAAGAACCAAGATATGTCATGAAAAGGTACAAATTCCCAATGATGAACACCATCATACTGTATACCTAAAATGTACCAATTAACTTAATAAAAATAAATAAAACACAAAAACCAAAAAAAATTAAAAATTAATAATTGTAAACATACTGACAAACAATTGTAAGTATACTTGACCCAAGCATGTCTTTCTTCTACGACCCAATCATCAGTCTCTCAATCCCATCAAATGGACAATATTAACTGCCCCCCCACCAATAAAACGGTTAAATTAAAGAGACTGACAATAGCAAATGTTATGCAGAACATAGAGCAATTAGAAACTAAAATATCTTCCTAAAATACTATTAGAAATAAGAAAGGGGACCACAGAGAAGGAAAGGTAGAATACATGCCATGACCTAGCAATTATACTCCCAATTATGTACCAAGAAAAACACAATTGAGTGTTCCAAAAGACAACTACAAGAGTATTTACAGAAGTATTCATAAGAACCAAAACTGGAAACAATTCAAATGTACAAAGGCACAAAATAGGTAATTGCATATTCATACAGTACAGCAGTATATTGCCATTAAAATAAGAAAATTTCTATTACACACTCATGGATAAAACTTACAAATATGATCAAGTAAAAGAAGTCAGACAAAAATATGTTACATTTCTTCACCCTAAAATACAGGCAAAAGTAATCTACAGAGCCAGGATGAAGAGGACAAGAGTAATAGCTAGGGAATAAGATTCAGGTGTTGGTAATACCATAAAATAGCTCTTTGATCTGGGTAGTGAATAAGGGGTATGTTCATTTCATGAATAGTTCTCAAGGTATAACCTTAAGATCAATGAATTTTCTAAATATCATGCTTTAACTTAAATACTATAAAAATGACAGATATACAAGGTAATTTTATATTAAGGCCCCTAAAAGTTCACCAAGAAGGACAAATAAGGACACCATCATATTTTACAGTATAATTTAATCTCTAAATGCTAAAATGGTCTCAGAATAAACTAAAAACGCAATATTACAAATAATACTTCTTACAGGTTTATTTGTTTTGGTATATAAATGAGCATAACTTAGTTTTTATGAATTATGCAAAAAAATTCTATTTACGCCGGGCATGGTGGTGCACACCTGTAATCCTTGCACTCAGGAGGCTGAGGCAGGAGGATCGTTGTGAGTTCAAGACCAGCCTAGGCTACATAGTGAGTTCCAGGTCAGTCTCAACTACATAGTGAGACCCTGTCTCAAAAATAACAAACAAACAAAAAATTCTATTTATCCATTACTAAATTCACTGTACATTTTATACTACTACATGGTGAACTTTTATTCATTAAAAAATAATTTAATCAAAGCAGAAGAATGTTCATTACAAGAACAGGAAACATAAACATTACCAAATATTGGGAAGCACAAAAAGGTTCAGAAATAGAAAGCTATTAGGGTTGACGTTGTGGTTTTGCCAAATAACAAATAGCAGAAAAAAAGTCGTTTACCTTAGGAAGTATTTATTTACTTAAGTCTTTGTTTAAAGGTCAAATAAGGTCATAGGGTACACTTGGAAAAGCTTTTCAAACTATGCCTCACAAAAAGTCTTCTTTATTCAGCAGCATTAGTAATATGACAACTGCTCTGATGACCCAAGGAAGAACTCCAGCAACTACCCTTTAATATCTGTTGCTCCCAACTCTGTTTTGCCATTATATGACTCAAATATTCTGTCTCTGCTTCTCTTACTCCCAGTTAATTTTCGTCTGCTCCCAATATTTATTTAAGCTTTCTGATGCCTTGTGGCTTCAATTCCATGAGAGTTACTCACACTTTCTGTCTTTTCTCTTTGCTTCCACTGCTGTCTGCTTCCTTACCAATGTACTGCACATTCAAATAGGCTTAATCGTTAGACAATGTGGGAGACCAGAGTTAGCAAAAGCACAGCCATTTTTTATACCTCAGTAAGCTAGTCTATTGAAAAGGTGCTTTGCGTATAGAGCCTATTGCCACTCCAACTATGGCCATAAGGTATGCATGAAACATACATAAATTCCATGCTTCATGTTGGTCCCACCTCTAATAGATCTAGTTGGGTAAGTATATAAAAATGTTCCAAAAGAATTCTCGGCCTGTAGTTACCTCCATGTGGCAGGAATATGTATAATTTGAAATAGAATATGTGTGGGGGAGATAATTAGATTATTTAAGGAAAAATAAATTATATATAATTTTAAACAAAATAAATTCTCACAAAACTCGAAATTATTGGGATTGTAAAATGTAAAAAAATCTACCCTCTGAGACAAAGAAAGCTATCACATCAACAATGATAGGATTCTGCCACTATTTATTACAGACTGAATGCTTATGTCCACCTAAATTCAGGTGTGAAGACCTAACCCCCAATGTGATATATAGCATTAGGAAAATTTTGGCAAGTAATTAGGTACGGATGAGGTTATGAGGGTGGAGCCCTTAGGATGAGATCAATTCCCTTATAAATGGAGGAAGAGAAAATAGAGCTGTTTATCTTCCTTTCTCATGAGGACAGAGCAAAAAGATGGTCATCGGCAAATGAGGATGCAGGCCCTCACAAAGACACAATGTGTGAGCATTTTGATCTTGGACTTCCAGCTTCCAGCAGTGTGAGAAATGCAGAGCAGAGGCAGAGCAGACTTCACAAAACTCTTAAGGGTCCTAAGATTTTCAGGACAGTAAATGAACACTGGCTTCAATTTAGAGTTAGGAAATGCATTAACACCTAACAAGAGAGTGAGGCTGTTCTTGGAAGTGTTAAGACACTGACTTCTCCTCTCTAGCTATGTGAGTCCTAGGTACTATCTTCATTGAATGTTTGAAAATAAACAGTTGTAAACTGTTGCTTAATGAAACCATCTACATCTATTGTCTTAACTTTATCTTCTGGATAACTTGCTACAGCTTCTACATCACACTTGCCATTTGACCTTTCACCTTAATATTATGTAATTCTTTCTTTAAAGTTCACAGGTCAACCTCTGTCAGCTTCAAACTTCTTCTGCAGCTTCTCTCTGCCTTAACAGAACTGAAGAGAGTTAGGGCTCTGCTCTGAATCAGGCTTTGGCTTAAGGGAATGCTGTAGCTGGTATGAGCTGTATACAGACCACTAAAACTTTATCCATATCAACAATATGGCTGTTGTGCTTTCTTATCATTTGTGTGTTCACTGAAATAGCACCTTCGATTTCCCTCAAGAATTTTTCCTTTATATTTACAACTTGGTCCACTGTTTTGCATAAGAGGTGTAGCTTTCACACTTTTGGGTTTTGATATATCTTTAGCATTTCTAGCTTTTCAAGTGAGAGACCTGTAGCTCTTCCTTTCACTTACTTCAATACTCAGAGATCACAGTAAGGGTACTAATTTCAATGTTGTGCTTCAAGGCATAGGGAGGCCCCAGAAGAGGTGAAACAAAAACCAGCCAGTGAGTCAAAGAGAATACACAGCATTTATTGTTTAGGTTCACTATCTTATATAATAGCAGTTCACAGCACCCCAAAATAATTAGATCACAAAGATCACTGATCTGAGATCATTAGAACAGATATAATAATAATGAAAGAGCATGAAGTATTTCAAGAATCAGCAAAATGTGACCAAAAAACAAGTGAGAACATGCTGTTGGAAAAAAAGTGCCAATGAGAAAATGGAAATAAAGTGTTTGTAAATGGGGAGGGGAAGAGGGGGTGAAGGGAGGGCAAGGACAAGGGGAAAAAATGAGAACCAAGACCTGTCATGTCAAGATCCCAATAAGGAATGTAACTGTACTGTATACCTAAAATGTACCAATAAACTCAATTTAAAAAAAAAAAAAAAAGTGCCCAAAGTCTTATCAACACAGGATTACAAGGAATCAATATGCAAAAATAAATGCAGTATCTATGAAGCACAATAAAGCCAAGTGCAATTGTATGAGTCAACTTTTCATCTCTGGGACACAATATTGGACATGCACATCTTAAGGAGGAGATGGTTTATTTAGGTCACAGTTTCAGAGGTTTAGTTTATGGTCAACTAACTCCAAAGCAGAAATATCATGGCAGAAGGGTGTGATGCAGAAAAACTGTTCAGTTCACGGCAGAAGGAAGTGCCAGAGACAAGACTCTAAAGTCATACCTCCATGACCCACTTAGACACATCCAGAAGTGCACTTTGCTAATCTCCTAGGTGGGTGTCACACCAATCAAACTGACAATTAAGCTTAACTAACATAGCAACATAAAGTCCTGGGCCTCAGGTAGTTTGTTATAGTGACAGAAAACAGAGTACACAGCAACTGAGGAACTTAATTTTTAATTTCACTTAAATTTATATAATAACTTGTGGTCAGTGGCTAGTATATCAAATCATGCATCTATAGATAATATGAAATATATATGAAGTGGTCTCAACTTTGGAGCAACGAAAGATTTTTATTGCTTCATAATAGAGATGAAAAAATAAATTTTGGGTAAATATTCTTAAAAATAAGACCTAATAAAATCTATAAAAATCCATTTGGACAATAATGGTACCAGTACTAAAAAAGTTGACACCCTAGGGCCAGACAAGGTGGTGCATGCCTGTAATTCTGGCACTCAGAAAGTTGAGGCAGGAGGATGGCTACAAGTTCAAGGTCACAGTAGACTAGATAGTGAGTTAAAGGCCAGCCTGAACAAAATAGCAAAAGCCTGTCGCACAAAAGTTTACAACCTAAATATGACTTTCAGTCATAAAATACAGACATGAATATTGAAGTAAGCTCAAGAAAAATTTTCTTTTCCAAAATGTTCCAATACTAGGAGAACAAACAGAGTAATCAAAGCCTCAAGTATAAAATTTCTCTATCAAAAATAAAGTCAAACTTTTCTTTTTTTTTTGGTACTGGAGATCAAACTCAGGACCTTGCACTTGCGAGGCAGGCATGGCATCAATAAACTAAATCCCTGGCCCAAAGTCAAACATTTTTTAAAGCAGTCTTCATATCTCTGTTATGAATGTAAATTGGGGGTAAAAAAAGTCAATTAAATTTCTTGGTTTGATTAATCTCAAAATAAAACAAGCATGACTTTAATAAAATTTTAGGCTATTTAGTCCATTTACGGTTTAAGTTTATAACTTCAAAGCTGATAAAGAGATTTTTTTAAAAATACTAACATGACAATGTTGCCTTCTAGAAACAAAATATATAGGAAAATTAGAGTTCTTGTCTATTTAGACCTAAACGAAGTTATTCTTTCTGGCTGGTTCCCAAATTCAAATCAAATACTTATCAGTGAAACTTTTTCTGCCACCCACTAGCTAGAAACTGCTGCTCCAAATTTATTTTGACCATTTCTCCTAAAATGTTGAAATTGTAGCTGTTTTTAAAATATTCTTCAAAAGAACATTTTTTAATATACTAATTCAGAAGGCAGAGACTATTCAAAGATCCTGGAGGCTCTGGGATTAAAATGAGTGACAATGTGAGGCATTTCACCGCAGCATCCAAAATTAACTTGCCAAGGCACACAAAGTAAAGCTCCAGACCAGATGCCCATAAGAAGACTAAAAGAGTGAAGGTGAAGCTACTGAGCAGGACCTTCAAAACCAAAAAGTATTTTTAGTCTCATGGAAGCCTTTGTAAAATCCTGAAAAAGAATAAGGTCCTTAGCAAAATTCTAACCAAGATTACAATTTTTTTTCCCCCTTTGGAGACAGGGTCTTACTATGTAGTTCTGGGTGGCCTTGAACTTACTATGTCGCCCAGGCAGGCCTTTGAACTCACCGGGATCCCCCTGCCTCTGCCTTCTGAGTGCTGGGATTACAGTCATGTACCACTATACCAGGCCAGGATCACAAATTTAGATGTATCTCTTTACGAGGTACTATAAAATTACATGTTTAACTGTGCCAGGTGTCCATTTGTCTGTGTGTCTCCCAGCTTCAAATTAACTCTTCACCACTGCCTGCTCTGCAAAAATGGATTTAGGCCCCTTAAATATTTTTCTTTCACTCTCTAGCATGATATAGGTATTGTCCTTAGAAGGTGTTGGTTGAAAAGACTTTGCATGATTAAGTGCCTTTCCCTCTAGAGTCTAGTATACTCCTCCTAGCAGGCTTCTGTACTAATATCTACAGCTTTTTCAGTGTCCAGCTCCAAAAGGATGCTCAGTTTCCTTCAATGTCAGGCTCCTGAAGTGTACAGTATTCAGCAGCACTACAGCTTCCCCAGCACCTCCTTCAGGCAGTCTTAGAGCACAGTAACTCTGGTGGGACAGATTGCAGGCAACTTTTACCATCACAGCACCACTGCCATTTCTCTTCATTCAGTGAGCCACAGCCATGCTCTCAGAAAATGCCTGGAAAAAGCAATGAGACTCTTCCTTGGATGCTATGTCTCATCCCCAGAGGTATGGGATGCTTCTTTTATCTGATGTGTCTTTATTTTTTAGGGTTCTCTTTACTTTTTTTAGCAGATAATCTCTCATTATTCCAAATTCCTATTACAGTTAATAATTTTTATATTAAATTTTTTCTGTTTAAATTACATGTGATTTCTCTATCTTCATCAAACCCTGACTGACAGATCAAATTTCAGGCAATCAATCGGGAATTTAAAAGATTATAGCCCATTTAGCCCAACTTTCTTTCTTTCTTTCTTTCTTTATTTATTTATTTGGTACCGGGGATTGAACTCGGGTCCTTGCGCTTGCAAGGCAGTCCACCGAACCGCTGAGCTAAATCCCCAGCCCTGTCAACTTTATTTTTATATGTGAACAGAATTAGAAAGTTCAGGCTGCCTAAATGAGGACTTTAAAATAATAGAACAAACTAGTAAGTACACAAATATATCTTTATTAATGGGACTCCCATTTTGGGGAAGTGTTAATTTTCTTTATCATTCATAAGAGATCAAATACTATAAGTGATTACTGTCTTTTCTAGTAATGTTTATTTTAAAGAAAAATGAAAATGTAAAAAGCAAAATTTAAGAAGAGGGAACAGAAGGAGTCGATGGTCCACTTCTCTAGTGATTGCTCTATCACATTACTCCATTTACACTTAGAAACAAACCTAAAATCTCAGCAATCCCAAACTACTATTTACTTTGGTTTTTAGCCATACAGGAAAATTTTTATCATTTTCCCTCACTCTCATTTTTTATATGCTCTCTGCAGTTCACTTCGCCAACACTGAAATGTTCAGCATCAAGCTTACCATTCCTTTTCCACTTTGCTCTTAATTCTGCTAGCCAGAGAGAGTTAAAAGGACAGGATTAAGATTCATTAGACATGGTTCTAAGAAGAATTAAAGGGCTTGTTCAAGGACCATAACATCTGCTCAAATTCCTGCCTAAACAACCAAGATTCCAATCAAAGAGAAGAGAGGGAAAGCCAGTCAGAGTAAACTGAAGTCAGTGAGTGTTCTCTCAGGCAGTAACCCTGACACCAGAGAGAGGCTTAGTAACATTGCACAATTCTTTCTGTGAAGTTATTCATGGGGCAAATGGGAGTACATGAGTGGAAGAAGAGGGAAGTAGCAAGGTAAAGATTGAGGATCCTTTAAAGAAGTTTTCGCCTGGCTAACAAAACAAGCTGGGACACGCAAGGCAGATAAACACAGCTGTTTGGGGCTGTCACTTGGGACTCAGGAGCCAAGGTGTCCCACTGTAATGAAAAGTGCACCACAGTGTGAGTCAAGTGTCTGGGGATCCAATCCTCTCTCTGCTAACTAGCTGTGTGATGAAGAACAAGCCTTTCAACTTCACTAAACTCCCTCTCCTTATTTTAGAGAAAATTGGTTGATGGGATAAAATGGCAGTACTGCACAGAAGTGCTCTTGAGCCAAGAGTTCACACACTCATTGTATAACTTTGCTGAGTCTTGATTTCCCCCACCGAAAAAATAGGAGAATAATACTTAACTTATAGAATTGGGATTAAGGGTTAAAAAATAATACCCATTAAAGCACAGTACCTGAAACAAAGAGTTACACTCGTTTTATTTTGTATTTCCAAGGTCTAAAATAATTTGAGAGGTATAAAATCTTGAGGGCCAAATGTAATGCTATCTTAAATTCACTACAAGTTAGTTTGGCATCTATTTTAATTATTACTAATCAATACAGTCAAAATAAATGTTCTTACATATTTTCTGATATTCTATATCCACTCAAAAACCTCAAGTACCATGTCAAATATGAATACTACAATCTTGGAAAGACAATAATGATTAAAGAAAATTCAGTTTTGATTTGTATAGTATCTTCCTATAGTATAATCACTCCTCAAAATCCATGGAGAGATTACTCCAGCACCACCTTCAGATGGTTACTAAAATCTGCCCATGTCCTAGCCCCTTATATAAACAACACAGTTTTGGCATATAATCTGCAGATATCCCTCTGTATGCTTTACTTCTAGATTACTTATAATACTAATACAAATGTGATAAAAAATAGTTGTTATACCTTATTATTTAGAAAATAATAAGGAAAAGAGACTATTTTCTTGTTTACTACAGATACTTTTCTTCAAATATTTTTGGTCTGCAATTATTATATCTATGGATATAGGACCCTCAGATGCAAGAGAATAGGCCAAGAATGCAAGGTATATGTATAGCCATCAGGTTTTTATACAGAATATGATAAAATGGTAATATACTCCAAGCCAAAATGTTCAGGTACATCAATATTTTAGATTTTAAATTTAAGAACATATATCTCATGCAAAATCAAGAAATTTCACCTTGTTTAATATACTAAAGTAAGCAAGCTAGAAGTCAATTTAGGAACTCAAGCTAAATCCACAGAAAATTTTTGTCAAGGACTATATATAATTGTACTTAAATCAGTCTATAATATTTTCTTTCCATTAAAATGTGTATTTCTTTAGAATTATGAAAAATCAAGGGAACTAAACAGAAATATCACAAAAGTACAAATAACAAACAAGTACATAAAAAGTATTCAACATCTTTAGCTATCATGGAAATGCAAATCAAAACAACACTGAGAGTCCATCTCTTCTCAGAACACTCATCAAAACTACAAACAGGATGGCCGGGGATTTAGCTCAGTGGTTTGGTGGCCTGCCTTGCAAGCACAAGGACCCGAGTTCAATCCCTGGTACCAAAAAAAAAAAAAAAAACACTACAAACAAACACTCGTTAAATGCTGGTGAGGATGTAGTAGAAAAATGAACACTTCTTCATTGCTAGTGGAAGTGCAAATTAGTATCACCACTATAAAAAGTCAATATAGAGAGGTTCCTTTAAAAAAAATAGAGCTAACCCTAAGTAAAAAGAGTAAAAAAGGGAAAAGAAAAAAATGTGAGAGAATGAAAAGATGATAATAAAGTGTTTGTAGATGGGGAGGGGAGGAGGGGGTGAAGGGAGGGCAGAGGTAAGGGGAAAAAATGAGAATCAAGACTTGTCATGTAGAGAGGTACAAGATCCCAACAATGAATGTAACTGTACTGTACCCCTAAAATGTACCAATAAACTCAATTAAAGCTGAAAAAAATAAAAATTAAAAAAAATAGAGCTAATATTTGATCTAGCTATACCACTCCTTGGTATATACCCTAAGTAATTAAAGTCAGTATTCCATAGGGATATCTGCAAGCCGATGTTTATTCAGTACAACTCAAAACAGCCAAGATATGGAACCAATCCATGTGCCCATTAATGGGTGTATAAAGAAAATATGGATATATGCACAGTGAAAATGGAATATTATTCAGCCATAAAGAATGAAATTTTTCCATTTGCAGGAAAATAAATGGATGTGGAGAACATTGTGTTGAGCTAAGTAAGCCAGACTCAAAAGAATAAACATTTTACTTTCTCCCTAATATGCAAAAATCTAAAAAATAATAATAATAATATTAAGATAGAAGGGAGACTGTTATTAGATGCAGTCCTTCTGTGTCACTGTGCTGCTAGTGGTGACTGTTTTTCTAAAAGAAATCTGTAAAGAGGTTCTTATAACTGAAAAACTCTAGCCAGTGATCTACTGTTTGTAGCTTTTCTGTAAAAATATTCTAAAATTTAAAGTTTACTGAAGTCTTGAAGTAGAAATTGTCAATATGGCCTTGATACTTAAACACAGATATACAAATGAAGGCATGAATATACATATATCTCTACATTTTCTATTTCTTTCCACTGAGAAAGTCAAGAATCAATGATACTTCAGTGTCAATGGGCACACCTATCATCCAAATTTGGTTTGTAAATACCATTCCCCCAAAAAGAGAGCTCCTTGGGAAAGTGCTAATTCTGGAACTTGGAAAGAAATCTACCAGGAAGCCTACAACATGCTGTACAGAAACTAAGTAAGCTTTCAAAAACAAAAAAAGGTCATGTCAAAATTATATAGCAATTAGAGACTGCCACTGGCCAAATCTGGGACAATTTAAACATCAAAAAAGAATAATGACTGCAATTGACTGAAACACATGAAAACTGAAATTATGATAAATAGTGACACTGAAAAAAGAGAGCCAAGAAAAGGAAAGAAAAAGCATCACAACCAATAAGAGGAACAACTCATTTATCACCAAGAACACTTAAACTGAAAATGGATAATCAAAATGAAACAGCTAAGTATTTATCCTTTGTTTCCCGAAGGAATTATATTTAAGATTATTTCTGTATTAATATCAGTAATAAGAAAAGCTCTTCTATTAGAAGAATTCCAGTAAAAAAATGTAAATACAATAACCAAATTAGAAAATTACCAATTTGTAACTCAATAAAATAAATGATTCATCAGGTAAGAATCAAAAATGAGGGATAAACCTATTAAGTGAAAGAATGACAAATATCTGGATATTGACAAGTAACCAAGTTATTTCTCCACAAAGTTTTTGTCTAAGTATAAAGTACTCATATTACAGTAGAAAAATTATATGGAATCAACTTAATCTAGGGTCTATCTTAATTTCTAGCCACTAAATAATGGAACAACTTGACAATACATGCCACTTAATACAACAAAAAATGCAGTATGATTAAGCCTTTGATCTCCTCTACACCGTACTAAAAAAGAGATAAACAAGTTAAATGAAACTATAAAGGATCAATATTCTAGATAAGATATAGTCAAATTTAGAAATAAGGGCATGACTAGTAGTAGCCCCATGTCGAGTCCTACTTAGCTAACACAATGCCAGCTGGCCATATTTGGACAGTGTAGCATGGCTCACTACTTGCATAGTGGCTTACCATATATCATACACAAGAATATGCTCAGTGGTGCTATGCCTGCCTCGCAAGCACAAGGTCCTGCGTTCGAGCCTTGATGCCGCAAAAAAAAAAAAAAAAA
>NW_022900913.1:29009153-29043087 GCF_012274545.1 Fukomys damarensis | reverse complement strand
AAAAAAAAAAAAAAAAAAAGCCAGCACAGAGGGTTTTTAAATAAATGAAGCAAGGAACAGTTTTAAAGAAACATTTTTTAAAAACTACAAGATAAAAATGCCTTTAAAACATAGGTTAATGAAACTAAATTTTGGTACAAATAATGATAGAATTCAATTAACAAAAGTACTGTCTCCAAATATGAAGATGTTAAGTAAGTGAATACATACCACTCACAGGGCTGCAGGGATCGAAAAGCCTTAAAAGATGCATCCATTCCAGCAAAATCCCAAAACTTAACATCATAGTCATACCCTCCAGTCACTAAACGGGCCCCCGAGGGATCTAGACCCAGAGCAGACACCTGTTAAAAAAAAAAAAGAAAGAAAAGAAAAAACGGGAGACAACTTACAGTCTATTATCACCTTCAAGTTCACTTCTTAATCTCATTTCCTAATCTAAAGGCCCTAGACGCACAGAGTATCAACTGTTTTTCATTTTGAAAAGTAGGAATGGTTACCAGCTTCTATGTAATTTAATTGGGTTAATAGAAGTATTATTTCTTTTGAAATAAAAATATTTTAAATTAAAATTTTAAATATTTTAAATTAATTTATATTATAAATATTTGTAATTGATATTTTGTCCCATCTTATCAACCATGTACTCAGAAGAGCGATCACTATAATCTGACATAATAAATTATTCTGCTTTAGTAAGTAGAAACTAGTAAATGTTTCAAGAAAGAGGACTAATCTTACAACTAATTAAGCTTTTCAATATTGAGCAAGCGTTTTAATATAATTAAACCACAAGTGAATAAACATCATAGAAGGAAAAAAAAGAAACAAATCAAATGAATCAAAAATCAATAAAATGGGCTAGTGGGGTATAGCTGACTGGCAGAGTTTTTGCCTAGCATATAGAAAGTTTTGGGGTCAATTCTCAGCATAAGTAAATAAATGAATAAATAAATAAAGCATACCAATGATTACTTTTTGAAATCTACTTAACAAAATAAGACAAAGTAAAACTTCTTATGTGCATAGCTAAATAATTCAAGTATATTCACTATAAACATTTTTAAAGCTCAATTTATAACTATCTGTATTATAATAGTACTTATAAGTGTCTATAAAATATTTGCTTTCCTTGTGTAATTTCATAGTTCCAATTTACTTATGAATTACCAATGTGTAACTTACTATTTTTGAGCTATATTTAACCTTCTGTCAAAGCAGGAAGTCCCCAGACCTAGTGCCCTCTCAGAAAGAACGTTGCATTAGGCATTTTTTTACTGTGATTACCATATATATGAGATAGTAAAAGGATCAAAGTTTTATATAAACAAAATGTCCATAAATCAAAGACTTGAAATGTAATTATTATAAAACAATTACTATAATTAGAGTGACAAAATAATTTAAGTTCATCTTAATTAAGACCTGCAAACACTGATTACAGAATGTAAAGAAATTATATATAAATAATAACATATTACATGTTAAAGTTAGATACGGGCTCTAAAGATGCTAAAACATACAAATGAGAACTGGTCTTTTTTATGATTGTACAACCTCTTAAAATGAAAAATAATAAAAAATAGAAACAAATAAACAACAGTTTAGAAAATTAAGTGACTTCTGCTATCACCACTAACAAATTCATTTGCCTCCATGCTCATTATGCTACCCTCCTTCTCTCCCATTACAATTAAAGAGGTGTCCCTTCTCTTGATAGGATAATCTCAACAGTGTTTGGTCCACTCAACACAATTTTAAATTGTAAATTCATTTGTGGCTCCCATCTTCAGTGCCTGATCTCTCCTCAAGAGTGTAAGCTCTAGACATAGACCATGTCTTGGTAAGCACATTGCCTATTACAAAACAGAAACTCTAGTAAATGTTTCAAGGAAAGAGGAGTAAAATGTTTAAAATGTTATATAACACAAATGTCAATGCAGTCTGACAAATATGTGATAATTCTTCTCTACCCAAGAAAGAACAACAGAATAAATCTCAAAGTTGAACTGCTCTTCTAAGGGCAGAAAAAACATGGCAAATTCTACAGTGAAATGACAAAACAATGTTTTCAGTGTTAGCATTCTGAAGTATCAGGGTCTCTACTATTGCTTATATACATTATTCATGAAAAGGGTGTGAAAGGCAATGAATATGACAGAAAACAGAGCTCAGGGAGGAAAAAATACTCTCCCCCAGTTAGAGAATGAAAGCCCTTCCAAAGATTAGCTAAACCAATTCTCAACTTGTATGTTCTCAAGAGTTGAAGAACACAGCCTAGTTAATTCTCAGGTTCATTTTAACCAAAAAATAACAACATATATAATATAAATGTTGCCCTAAAATAAAAAGTTGTTTAGAATAGAATTGAACAGATAACTTCATTTACATAAATGAATGAAATCTAGTATCAAAATATTCTATAATTACTAGGCTTTTTTTACCAAGAAATAAAATATTTTAAACTTTTTGTTTAAATATCAGATGATGCAAAAATGAGTTTCCAGTTCCTGAGAAAGCATAATTTCAATACTGACCTTTATATTGCAATTGTTTTTATATTTTCCTTCTTTCAATAAGCTTTAGACAGTAGTCCATAATTAGATAATTGGTCTGACAGCACATTAACTATGTCAGTACTTCAAGTACAACTGAGTATCTCCTATTTTGATAAATTCTTCACAAAATGTTTTAAATATTTCTGAAGTTTTAAGTGGTTACAAAACCATAGTTCAAGTATTGCTTTCACAGAAAGTATTAGGAATCTTTGACTCACTATATAACACTAATCTTCTAATATTTATAATCCAAAACTCTGAAAGAACTCCTTATCCTATTTGTGCTTAGTAATATTTCAATTTTTCTTGTGGAATTTCCAAAAGCATCCATTTTTACTATTGCCATTTTTTACTAGTGAAGTAAACTAACACTGAAGCAATGTATATAGAGAGAAATGTATGAGCATATACACCTGTATCAAAAAAGAAAAAAACTCAAATCAATAATTTTTAATCTTTAAAATCCCCAGCCCCAAAATTCATCACTTCTTTTCTCATCTTTCTTCTGTAAAATGAAGAAACTTGTGTCTTTTACAAATATAGTAGAGAAAAGGAGCTAAAAGTAATGAGAAATTTTCCTACTCTATTAAAAACAAAACTACATTTGAGTTTTATTTCTCTTGATTTGTAAAGTTCCTATATTAAAGAAAGATTTTTAAAAAGCCAACAATAATATTATTGACAGTGTATTCCCACTGTACATAAAAGACAAGGGCTATTATCATTAAACATAAAAATTAAATTTTCTTTTTAATGTTTAAAATTATCACGACATCAGTTGATTTTGTAATTAACCTTAATAAAAAAAGTATCTCATTAGTTCAGTTTTCCATCACAGCCCTATTATTACAAGAAAAGAAACAAGTTTTTAAAACTTACTGTTTTAGTGCCATGCTTCAGTGTTATCTCATGAGAGTCAGGAATCTTTTGAACAGGATTCTGAAACAGAAAAGTCCATGACATAAATGACTACAATGGTATATTAGAGTTAAACTATATTTCACATTCTGAGGAAATATAGTTTTTAAAAACTGCATCACTGGCTTTTTAATACACTTAAATAGTAAAATAAAAATGTGAAGATATCATTTGTCTGCTCTAGATAAAGCACAATTTGTATTTTTTATCTGATTTTAAATCCTAAAAAGAAATACCTATGGGAACAGTTGGGCAGCATGACAGGCCCATAGTTCAATCCATGCTGCCACAAAAGAAAAAAAAAGAGTAAGAAACTCTAGGTTGTATAAAATTCTTCCCTATCCTTAACATAAATCTTTAACTTAATCTAAAAGTAAATAAGTAGTTTCTGATAGTATAATTCTTAAAGGCGATATCAGGATTTTTCCTTCCTGTAAGTCACTGATTATGGAAATCAAAACAGAACCTCAAGGGATGGGAATGCAGCTAAGTAGTAGAACACTAAAGAAGCCTGGATTTGATCCCAGCACCAAAAAGAAAAAACAACAACCCCCCCCCAAAAAAAAGAATATAAAAAATGTTTTGAAATAAAGGAAAATGATTCTCTATATATTATTTTATTTTACTTATTTTTTGGCTGGGGTACCAGAAATTGAACTGAAAACCTTGTGCTTGCGAGGCAGACACGGTGCCACTGAGCTAAATCCCTGGCCCTCTATATATTATTTTAAATGTATGTTAAAGTGAACAAACCTCAGAACTTTTGGGAGTAATTTTCAAAATCCCATATTATAAAAATCAAAGAAAATCTAACAAACCTAAAGGAAATAATAGATTAAATAATCATTATTAATTACTAAATTATTATAAATCACAATTATTAGAAGCATTCTAACAATTATGATTGCCAACAAATTTTTTTGTTTGTTTGTTTGGATTGGTTGTTGTTTTTTTTCTTTTTTGGGCATAAGGGGGTTGAGACAGGGTCTCACTATGTAGTTGACACTGACCTGAACTCACTATGTAGCCCAGGCTGGTCTCGAACTCACAGTGATCCTCCTGTCTCAGCCTCCCGAGGGCTGGGACTACAGGCATACACCACCATGCCCAGCTGCCAAAAAATTTAAAACAAGTATTTTACATAAAACATTGCTCCCCTGACAATAAATACTAAAACAGAATCAT
Organism: Fukomys damarensis; assembly: GCF_012274545.1. Taxonomy (NCBI): domain Eukaryota; kingdom Metazoa; phylum Chordata; class Mammalia; order Rodentia; family Bathyergidae; genus Fukomys; species Fukomys damarensis. The sequence goes on along the minus strand of NW_022900913.1, from coordinate 29,038,426 downwards.
AATTCACATTAAAATATGATAACGTGTTACTAAAATACAATTATTTTTTCTGTCTCACTATTCCTAGAGAAAAATCGCACAAAGATAATCATAAACTGAAAGAAATTAAATTTGAATAGCACTTACCAAACCTTAATATTAAAAATTATTTTAAAGACACTATAGCCTATATTGAAAATAATTACATATTTTCCTTTAAAATAACTGTTTTTTGGACTTCTACATCCAAATATTAAAAGCTCTCTTTTTATTTGTATATCTTCCAATGTTTTGCACTTAATTTCTGACAGACAACAAAACTGTCACAAGGTAGCTATGTACTTTTTAGCCCTTAAAAGTTAAACCTGCTCTAAAAGGGCACAAATAAGAAACTCAAGCCAGCCACAGGGGTACACAGCTGCAACCCCAGCACTTTGGGAGGTAGAAGCAGGAAGACCCCAAGTTTGAGTCCAGCTTAGGCAACAAGAGACTTAGCCAGACCCTGTATCAAAAAGGTGGGGGTGAGGAGGGAGGGCAGGGGTATGGAGAAAAAACAAGAACCAAGATATATCATGTAAAGGTACAAGATCCGAATGATAAATGTAACTGTATTGTTTGCTTTTAATGTACCAAAAAACTTAATGAAAAAAAAGGGGGGAAGGTGTAGCTCTATCATAGTGGTCTGAAAGAAGATAAAGCAGAGAAGAAGAGAAGGAGGACAAGAAAAAAAGAGGATGAGGAAAAGAAAGAGGAGGAAGAGTCATTCGCTAATTCACTGTTTCAATAAGCACTCATTAAAGCAGGATTATACAGGTGCTAGGTGAAATTAAACTCATCCCTCCTCCCAAGAAGTACATGGGTTAAGAAACAGACACTCATGACTCTAATTCAGTACAACTAATGCTATAGCAGACAAGAGTACAAACAGAAAACTTGAGGAATAGTGAAGAGGGATGCATACATTAGAATGTAGGAAGTCACATGCCGGGCATGGTGGCCCCAGCTCTCCGGAGGCTGAGGCAGGAAGATTGCTGTGAGTTCAAGGACAGCCTGAATTACATAGCAAGACCCTGTCTCAACAAAAACAAAAACAAACAAGCAAACAAACAAACCAAAAGAAGTCACAGTGATCATTTAAAGAAGACATTTCATTGTTTATTCAGATCTTCATTGGCCAAGAACAAATTAATTATACTAAAATGCATGCCTGTAGCAAATTCATGAATTATTCTGCAAACTATTTTAATGAAACATATGAAATTTTATGTTCTTTCTTTTATAAACAAGCAAAGTATTTCTTATATTAAAACCAAACAAGCCAGGTGTGGTAGTGCACGACTGTAATCCCAGCACTCTGGAGCCTGAGGCATGAGGATCGCTGTGAGTTCAAGACCAGCCTGGTCAACATAGTGAGTTCCAGGGCAGTCTCCACTACGTAGTGAGATCCTGTCTCAAAAATAAATAAATAAATAAATAGATTTCCTATGATGAATGTTGTCATTATGTATGCCTAAAATATACCAATAAATGTTATATTATAAAAAAGGAAAAAAACTAACCACAAGAAGAGAAGGAAAAAAAACAAGCCTTCTGGCTGCAGACTAAGCCTACCCCCATATACACCTTACCCCCCCCCAATCAAGGGTTTCCAAACTAATCTGAGAGGTTATAATAATCCATTACCACCACAGATTAGTGAAAAGAAATCAGGAATCAGGAAGGCCTTGAACAGGAATAAACAAGTGGAAATTTTTCAATTTATTTGAAGACAAAAATATTACTGTATAAGTTAACTATATTACACAATTACAGGATGTATCTATTTCAGAAATGTCAATATCCCAAAACAAATTTCAAAATAATTTAAAAGTTAAACAAATGAACTTTGGACTACCCTTATAGTGAATTTCCTAAAATATTACTTCCTTTTACCTTAACAGTTGACAATATTTGTAAGCAATGAAAACTCATTTAAAAGTGCTAAGCATTCTTGCAAAAACCAGGAGAGTAGTTGAAATGCTTCACTTAGAATAATCTATTATAGTCTATGCTTCATTTCATAACTAATTACTTTTTCATCAAGCAGCAAATAAAAACACTGTCACATTAAAGCTGGAATGAAATTTATTTCGCTTAATTCAATGAAAAATATTCCTATATATAGACAATTTCTAATATTTAAAAAGAGAAACACAGAATTGTGTGTTTACATTAGGAGTAAATTAAATGTTTAAGTAAATGTTGTTTATATTTAAAATCAAAGTTTTACTGGAAATCACATAGGACATAACTCATAAAAAGCCCATATAATTGGCACAACTAAATCATCGAAAATAGTAGCAATCCATCTTTTGGTAGCATATCACTTGATGGTGACTGTTCTTTTTCCAGAACTCTTACTAATGACTTTTTGAAATATGGCTTAGTGTGAAATTTGCCATAACAGTAAAATACTTTCAACATTTTCTTGCCAAGGAACATCACAAACTACAGGACTTTAATGAAGTAATTTATTACCAGAATTCATAACAAAAGCCACAATCTTAATGGAAGAGAGAAAAAGATACCACGTTTTGTTTTGGTTTGGTTTTAAATACCAACCAAAGGATTATTTCCCAGGCTCTTTGGTCTAGCCTCAATAATAAGTGATAGTAAACATCTCTCAAATAGCATGAGCAGTTCTATCTGATTAACAGTTTCAGAAGACTTGTTTCTGAACAATCATTCTGGCAGAGGCATAAATTTTAAAAGTTGTATATGCATACTGCTGTAAGCCATAATAAAGCCTACCCAGTAACAACACTCTGCCACAAGTTGCTACTAGTAGGGAAAGAGAATGAAGAATGCTGAAAATAAGCTATGAAAATGAACAGTACTTTATCCAAGAAATCATTTGGGTGGTAGTGAAGGCTCACAGAAGGTAGCTGGTTCCTCATGCTAGCAGCCCAGATAGGTGGAAGTAAAAAAAAAAAAAAAACCCACTAATACTAATATTACTAGTAATACTACTAATAACAACAGATATGGAGGGCCAGGGATTTAGCTCAGTGGTGCTGCAACCTGCCTCTCAAGGGCAAGGACCACAGTTCAATCCCTGGTACAAAAATAATGATGATGATAATAATAATAAGACATGAAAAGGCAAAATAGATCTTAATGCCTCCTCCACTAAAGTCCTACTTCTCTTGGCCCCAACTGTTCTCTATTTGGAGAATTCCTGTGCTAGCTCTATTTCTAGAGAAGGAAGAAAACTGCCGTTTGGGGGACGACAATCTTCACCCGAGCTTCAATCCCAATTCAAATAGACCGACTAGGATGCCCTTCAAACTACAGGTCTCAGGAGGTGCTTCAGAAATATGACTTCTTCCAAAAGATTTACATTACACACTGACTTGTGACACACTGACTGTGACACACTCACTTGTTAATTCTCTCCTAGTCTTCCTTTGGGTCCGGAGCTATGACTTACTTAGCTTTACACAGAGAGCTTTGTGTAGTGGAGCTAGGAGCAAGGAAAAAGAATGAAGATTAACATTATTTAGTCTCCTGTATGTTGGGGATTTGGAGTAATGAGACCTGGGTTCAGACTTAGGTTTTCCCATTGTTTAGATATGTAGCCTTAACTCATAGTTCTCAAGCAGGGAGAATTTTGCCCTCCAGAGGAAATTTCTCAAGGACTGGAGGCATTTTTCATGATTTCAACTAGAGGAAGAGTTATGGCTGCTAATAATCCACACAGTGCCCACTCCTCTATATAACAAAGATTTATTTGGTCTAAAATATTAATCACATTGAGATTTTTTTAAATGATAATTTTTTTATGTATCAATTTTTTTCTCTCATTGAGTTCACTGGTACAGTTTAGGTATACAGTACAATTACATTCATCACTGGATCCTGTACCTGTACATGACAGGTCTTGGTTCTCATTTTTCCCCTTGTCCCTACCCTCCCTTCACCCCCTCCTACCCTCCCCATTTACAAACACTTTATTTCTATTTTTTCCTTTTGTCATATTTTTTTTCTTTTCCCTTATTTCCTTTCCCCTACACTTTCTACTTTCCCTACACCTTTAGTCCTTTTTTTCCTATTTCACACTGTCAATTATATCATTAGGATCTTGTGTACTATTATAGTTTTATTCACACCAGAGAAACTACTCGGTATTTATACGTTTTTGACTTTTTTATTTCACTCAGGAGTATATCCTCAATATGTAACCATTTTCCTATGAATGAATATAATTTCTCATTTTTATGGCTGAGTAGTATTCCATTTTATAGAAAAACCACATCTTTATCCAGTCTCCAACTGACGGGCAAAGGGGCTGTTTCCAAGTTTCAGTTATTACAAACTGCCGCTACAAACATGGGTGCGCATATATCATTGTGGTATGATTCTTTTAATTCTTTTGGAAAGATACCCAGCAGTGTGATATCTGGGTCAAACAGAACCTCTAGTCCTACCTCTTTGAGGTATCTCCATATTGATTTCCACAGTGGTTGCACCAGTCTGCACTCCCACCAACAATGGAGAAGGGTTCCTTTCTCCCCACAACACCACCAACATTGGTTATTGGTTGATTTCTTGATAGCAGCCATTCTTTGTAGGGTGAGGTGGAATCTCAGTGTTGTTTTCCTCTGCATCTCTCGAATAACCAGTGATGTGGAATTTTTTTAGCTTTAGTTTACATATTTTGTTTGTTTGTTTTGTTTTTTTGTACCAGGGACTGAAATGAACTCAGGTCCTTGTGCTTATGAAGCAGGTGGCAGCACCACTGAGCTAAATCCCCAGATCCATATCTTTTAAATAGAGGTAATTGTACTAATGTTAACAATTTCCCATGACTCTAACTTGGACCAAAAGAACGAGCACACGCATGTGTGTGTGTGTGTGTGTGTGTGTGTAAAATGGATTCAAAACGGCAAGTTCATCTCTTACCTTTTGATTTGCACAATATTTGGCTCTAATTTGAACTGAATTACACTTGCCTTCTAAGCCTCAAAACAACTCTCCCAAGAAACGTCTTTCCAGAGCTGAGAACTTAACTCAGTGGCACAGCACCTGCCTTGCAAGTGCAAAGTCCTGAGTCTGATCCCTGGTACCCCAAAAAAAGAACCTCTTTCCATGCTCAACAACTTAAGATGATCAGTTGTCCTCCTGCCCCCAATCCTTCCCTGCTTCACATGCACATCTTCTCCACCAAGACCTGACACAAGCTATTGCTACAGTAATGAACATGAAGTCTATGCTTTCCAACAGTTTTTCAGCTGTAAAGTCATCTCTATTTTAAGACCTTGGGAAAATGAAATTTATTTCTTGATTGATGAAATACCTATCACAAAAGCAGATTTATCTGTGTCTGTACTCACTGTGGTCTAAACATTTTGACACCTTACTAATTAAATTCTGAGCAATATTCCATGAATTCCTTTCCACTAAGATTTATTTATCCAATGATTAAAAGATGAATCTCCATTTTTATTCTCTAATTTTCACCTATGGAAACACATACATAGGGAAGGGCACATACCACATAGGGAAAGGCTAAAAAAAAATGTAAATATTGAGAAATACCATGGTACTGTACATTGTTACTTAATGTTAAGGACTAGACTTCTACTTCCAGGTAGATCATCCTGATGTATTTTTTTCCTAACCCTAACATGGACAGATAAACCTGGGATAATATACAAAACAAAAATAAGAGTCTAAAAAAAATGGAGAGAAGGCAAACTGGCTAAGAGCTCAGGATATGAGGAACACCTCAGTGGTGAATTCCCTTTATTTGCTCTTTATCTCATACATTACAAATTTAAGGCTAAAACTGACATTAATCCAAAATGCCACTGGCACTGACAAAAAAAAAGTCCTCACAAAGGCATACTCTCTCTAGCCAAAGGACCAGAAATATACAAATGCCTACTCCTCACAATGAATGTAATGATTACATACTGTAAACATACCAATATACCAAAAAAAAAAAAAAGCATGGAGACCTGAAGGAAGTAGCATAATATTTTTAAGAATAAAAGAACAAGAAGGGCCAGGGATTTAGCTCAGTGGTTTGGCCAGCCGCCTGCCTCCAAGCGCAAGGTCCCAAGTTTGATCCCCGGTGTAAAAACAAACAAACAAAAAAACAAAGAAGCCAGCTGTGGGGGTGGATGCTTGTAGTTCAGGCATTCAGAAGGCAGAGGAGGATCACTTCGAGCTGCAGACCAGCCTGGACTACATAATGAATTCAAGGCCAGCCTGAACTACATAGCAAGACCCTGTCTCCAAAAAATAAAGAATACTATAACCAAAGAAAATATCCTTTAGGAAAAAAAAATTAAAAAGTAAGAGAATTTGTCAACAGCAGACATACCCAAAAAAGCATGGTTACAGGATGTTTCCTGAACAAAAAAGGGGAAAGGAAGAAGGAAGGAAGGAAGGAAGGAAGGAAGGAAGGAAGGAAGGAAGGGGAAGGAAGGAAGGAAGGAAGGAAGGAAGGAAGGAAGGAAGGAGGGAGGGAGGGAGGGAGGGAGGGAGGAGAAAAGGAAGGAAAGGGAAGGACAGGAAAGGTAAAAGAATAAGCAAATATGTCAGTGAATACAATGTTTTCTTCCTATGCTTGGACTTCAAGAATTTGTCTTCGTTAAAGCATAAATTATAAAATCCTCTAGTATGGGCCCAAATGTATGCAGAAGAAACCCTTAAAATAATTATGTTATACATAGAGAAGGGCAAAGGAATGTAAAAGAAGGTAAGAGTTCCCTATTTACTGAAACAAAATGCTATTAGTAGATATGATAAATTATGTACACTTAAATGTAACCCTTAGAACAAGCACTAGAAAACCCAAAAGGTAAATTCAAGAGCACTATCCTTAGATGTAGTCAAGTGATTCTGACCAGCATGCCAAAGATAGTCTTTTCAATAAATAGTGTTGGGCAAACTGGAAACTCACATGCAAAAGAATAAAGCTGTAGCCTTACCTTATATCATATAAAAATATTAACTCAAAATGGATTAAAGACCTGAATGTAAGAGTTAAACCTTGACAAATATTAAAAATAAAACAGAGAAAAAAACTGAATATGACAAGAAACTTTTGGATTTGACATGAAAAACACAGGCAACCAAAAAAATAGAGTCTTCATCAAAATTAAAGACTTCTGTGCATCAAAGGACAATATCAAGAGAATGAAATGCATATCCAAAGAATGGGGGAAATGCTTTTCCAGTCAGATTTCTAGTAACAAGTTAATATTGAAAATATACAAAGAATTTCTACATCCCAATGACAAAAAAATTTCAACAATGGACTTGAAGAGGTATTTTCCAAAGAAGATATAAAAACAACTTATATGCACATAAAAGATGCTCAACACCACTAACTGTCATGGCTTGAATAAAGACTTCCCCAAAGGCCTCATGATAAACTCATAAGTGGGGCTTTTGGAAGGTGATTGAATCACAGGGGCAACATAGCTAACTTACTACTGCGAGTGGGACCTGGTCAGAAAAGGTAGGTCACTAGAGCAAGGACATGACCTGGAAGGGTTTATCATCCCCCGAGTTCTTCCTTCTCTCTCTGGTCCCTGACCACTTTGATGGCCACAGCCTTTCCACTACCAGGGCCATGCTGTTGTTGGTGTTGGCACCACATCAAATACAGACTGAAACTTCTGAAACTGCAAGCGGAAATAAGCCTCTTCTTCTTTAAATTGTAGGTGCCAGGTATTTTGTCTCAGTGACAAGGCAAGTGATGGGACCCCAATCATTAAAAATATGATAATTAAAATCACAGTGAGATACTTCATACTCATCAGGATAGCTATGATTTAAAACAGCAACAATAAAAAAACAGAAAATAAAAAATATGGTCAGAGAAGAAACTGGGACTACTGTTCATAGCTGATGAGAGTGTGAAATGGCGCAGCTACTATGAAAAACAGTGTGGAGGTTCCTAAATACATTAAAAATTGAGTTATAGCCTCCAGCAATTCCAGTTCTAGTTATATACTCAAAACAACTGAAAGCAGGTTCTTTATTTGTACACTTATGTTCATAGCAGCATTGCTTATTGTCAAAAGGTAGAAGTAACCCACATATCCATCTACAGATGAATGAATCAACAAAATGTAGATACACATACAATGGAATAGTAGTCAGCCTCAAAAAGGAAGGAAATTGTAATACCTACTACAACTTAGTAGGTATTAACTTTGACCTACTACACAAGGTCAAACCTTGTGAACATTATGCTAATGAAACAAGCAAATCACATAACACACAATACAAATACTGTATGTTTCCACCTATGTGAAATATCTAGAACAGCCAAATTCAGAGACAAAGAGAATGGTAGTTGTCAGAGGCTAAGGGGGATGGCACCTATAAAGCCAACATTTGAGAGGCTGAAGCAGGATTGTGAGTTTGAGCCAGCCTGTAATACAAAGGAGATCCTGCTGATAAATCAAAAAATGCCTCAAGTTCCTTGCGTTCTATCTATAAAATATATGTATTTGTTGACTGATTCATTAAGGAAACAAAACATCATTTAGTAAGTGGAATGAATAGGAACAGATGCCTGAGCCTGATCTCCTCAGCACTCACAGAACCTAAGATATGCTCAAATGTTTTAATACTCAAAATGTAGTCCACAGAGCATCACCATGGATATTTGTCAGGAAACTTGTCAAAAATTCAGAATCTCAAGCTTCTCCCTTGACCTATAAATCAGAGTCTGCTCATTTACATGGTTCCCAGGAGATCTGTATGCATGCTAAATAGGAAGAATGGCTATAACAGAATGACTACCATGAATATATAATACAATGGCTGTAACAATAACAAATGTTGGTGAAGATATGGATAAACTGAAACTTCATCTACTACTAGAAAGAGTGCAAATTGGTGCAACCACTCTGGAAAAGCTTTGCAGTTCCTTCCACTGTTAACTCAGAATTACCGAAAGATCCAGTAATTCCACTGCTGGGTATACACACCCAAAAACTACACCATTCAAATGCTAGTACATAACAGTCATACAGTATGAAAAACATAAATACCCATCAACTAATGAAGAAATGTATTATATCCACACAATGGAGCATCATGAGGCAATAAAAATATATCAAGTACTGATTTGTGCTTTAGCACAGATGAACCTTGAGAACATTACACAAGTAAAGAAGCCAGACACAAAAACAATATATATATATAATTCCAGGGCAAGAAATGTCCATAAAGAGAAATCTATAGAGAGAGAAAGTACATTAGTGCTTGCCAAGGATTGTAGGGTGGGGCAGGGCTGGAAATGAAATCCAAAGGTTACAGGGTTTGTCCTCTGAGAGATAAAAAGGTTAAAAAAAATCAGGGTGGTGATGATTACACAACTCAGTGAATATACTAAATTGTATATTTGAAAATGGTGAATTTTTGGATACACAAATTACATCTCAATAAAGCTATTATTTAAATATAAAATAGAGGAACACAAAAAATACAGACATAGAACAAAGGAGGAGATACTCAATCTTTTTGTGAGTCAATGAAGATTTTCACAAGAAAGTGCTTTCCTTTCACTGGGAAAAAAAGCTAGATTCTAAAAAATAAAAAAGTACTTTCTTCATGGAGATAGGTCTGCCACAATGTGCCCCACAAAGGTCACTGCTGAGAAGATGAAAGGAGATGTACTAAGCAATGGCTAGCATCCAGACAAAGGAGAAGGATGTTACAATGAATGAAACATTCATAATCAAACTGATCAATGCATATGCAATGGGGCTTCAGACAAGTTTAGGAGAAAAGGCCAGGTGTGATGATGCACGCCTGTAATCCCAGTACTCAGGAGGCTGAGGCAGGAGGATTGCTGCAAGTTTGAGACCAGCCTGGGGTACATAGTTCAAGATTAGTCTGTACTACATAGCAAGATCTTGTCTCAAAAAAACAAGCCAAACCAAAAAAGTTTAGGAGAAAGACAAGGGGATGACCCTGAGAAGCAGGATAGGTCACAGCTAGTAGTAAGTAGGCCATATGGTTAAGTACATGGATTCTAGATGAGATTCCCTAAATTTTTTTTTTTGGAACTGGGATTGAACTCAGGTCCTTGTGCTTGTGAGGAAGGCGGCAGAACCACTGAGCTAAATCCCCAGCCCCTAGATTCCCTAAATTTGAAGCCCGGCTCCACCATTTATTACAGAATGGCCACAAGGAAGTTATTTAATATTTCTGAGTACTAGTTTCACTTTCTGCCAAAAGGGGATAACAACTTTCACTTCATAGGGGTACTGGAAGGACTAAATGAATTAATTCTTTTTAAGTATTTGGAATATTGTTGCACTAATAGAGTATGTACTGCTGATAATATTGTTTGGGTCTAGATTTAAGCATATGTTTACCCTTTTTTTTTTTTTTTTTTTGTACTGGGGATTGAACTCAGGACCTTCTGCTTTTTTATCAGGTGACGGAGCTACTGAGCTAAATCCCCAGCCCTTTATTTATTATACATGAAACAAAAGGTGACCGCAGATACAAAATTATAGTTTAATGGTCAATTCCTGACTACTTTTAGTGAAAGTGCACACTATGACTGTACCATTAGTTCCTTCACTTAATTTTAAAAATGCATCCCAATTTACAGGGTGCCAGGCACTATGGGATGCAAAAAACTGTGAATAAAAACTGTCACCAATCCAGATCAGAAGTAAAATGACAAAACCACCATTCAACAGCTGCCTAGTAGGCTGCGTGCATCAACTTGGTAATCTTGGTTTCATTTCAAATTCAAAATGAGCTGTACTTCTCACATTCAGCAACAAATAGTATGAACAAAATATCTTTCCAAGTGAGGATCAAGGCCTACAGATGAATTTTAAAAGTTAGTTCTAAAGAAACCATTAGCAGAACTAAGAGACAATCTACAATGTGGGAAAAAATTTTTACCAGCTGTACCTCAGACAAAGGACTATTATCAAGGATATATAAAGAACTCAAAACAATCAGTCCCCCCAAATATAAAGACCCGATCCAAAAATGGGCATCCGAAATGAACAGACATTTCTCATACAAAGAAGTGAAAGCAGCAAGAAAATATATGAAAAAATGTTCCACATCACTGGTCATTCGAGAGATGCAGATGAAAACAACACTAAGATTCCACCTCACCCCACAAAGAATGGCTGCTATCAAGAAATCACACAATAACAAATGTTGGCGGGGTTGTGGGGAGAAAGGAACCCTCCTCCATTGTTGGTGGGAGTGCAGACTAGTGCAACCCCTATGGAAATCAATATGGAGATACCTCAAAGAGCTTGGACTGGAGGTTCCATTGGACCCAGCCATCCCTCTGTTGGGTATCTTTCCAAGAGAACTGAAAGAATCATATCACAGAGAAGTATGTGCACCCATGTTTATAGCGGCACAGTTTGTAATAGCTAAATCTTGGAAACGACCTCTTTGCCCATCCGTTGGAAACTGGATAAAGAAGTTGTGGTTTTTCTGTAAAATGGAATATTACTCAGCCATAAAGAGCGAGAGAATAGATTCATTCATAGGAAAATGGATACATATTGAAGATATACTCCTAAGTGAAATAAATAAGTCCCACATGTGTAAATACCGAATAGTTTCCCTGGTGTGAATATTCTGCAACAATGCATAAGATTCTAATAAGATTACTGACATTTAGAAAAGGGAGGAAGGGCGCTAAAGGTGTAGGGAAGGTGTGATACGTAGGGGAAGAACAAAAAGGGAAAAGAAAAAAATGTGAGAGAATGAAAAGATGAAAATAAAGTGTTTGTAGATGGGGAGGGGAGGAGGGGGTGAAGGGAGGGCAGAGGTAAGGGGAAAAAAATGAGAATCAAGACTTGCCATGTAAAGGTACATGATCCCAACAATGAATGTAACTGTACTGTATCCCTAAATGTACCAATAAACTCAAAAAAAAAAAAAAAAAAAAAAAAAAGTTAGTTCTATTGGCACTGCTTTCACATGAATGCACTGTATTCTATCAATTTAGCATTTTTTAAACAAAATTTATAATTTAGTCAAAGACAAACTTTATAATCAAGATAACAACAAAGTACCCAATTCTACTAAAAGAGAAATTCTGCCAATGTTGGTAAATATTCATGATTTTGAAAGCACTTTTTAATATTAAGTATTAAGAAACCTCAACATTGACATGCAAATTTTCTAGTTTCACACATACAAATAGAAGGGGTAAAAGATTAAGGGAACTGTTTTACTTTCACATACTGTGTTTATACTACTAAACTAAAAAGCTTTTTAATATTTAGAGTGCATAAAATAATTACGTGACTAGTTCTTAAGATACTTACTAGTTGGTAAAATAAAACAAAGCAGCCAAAAATAAATCTTTAAATTAATAAAATGAAAATAAGAAACGGATAAAAATGTAACCACAATGATAGCTTGGCATGATGGTGCATGCCTGTAATGTGGGAGGCTGAGGCAGGAGGATTACAAATTTGAGCCCATCCTGGAAAATTTATAAAGAACTTATCTCAAAATAAAAAATCTTTTAAAAGGGCTGGGGATGTAGCTTAGTGTGAAAGCCCTAGATTCAAGTACACCTAATTCAGTTTGAAAGAGAGAAAGAAAAGCTGTAAGGTAAAATGAAATGAGTCAATCAGACACTAGGTGAGGCACATGCAGGATACATAAGGAACTAGGACAGGAAAAGAGAAATGAAAGACATTATTAAACAGGAGGATTCCACTCCTTATATGGACTACTGGTGGTAGAAAATATCCTTCAGTAAAAGGAAAAAAAATGTTTTGAGAAAACAGGAGGTATGCCAAGAGATTTTTGGATACATTGGGACAGGTTCTTTGACTATAGAAGACAAGGTATATGGTTATAAAAAAATAAAAATAAAAAGGCCATAAGGAGAAATATCATAGTATTTTTCATGACTCTAAAAGAAATAGTCATTTAAAATGGAAAACAAAATTGTCATAAAAAGATTGGATTAAAATATCTTAAAATAACATTCAAAACTGTTTTGAATCAGGGTCTTACTATGTAGTTCAGGCTAGCTTTGAACTCACTATGTAAACCAGACTGGCCTCACACTCATGGTGATCCTCCTATCTCAGCCTCCCAAATTCTGGGATTACAGGTATACAACACCCAGCCCGACTAAAATTTAAATTTTTAGATACAAATCTTTTAAAATGTAAGTTATAACTGCAACAAATCTCAGAATATACTAAGTGTTAGAAACTACAAAAAAGCAAGCAGTCACGGTGGTGCATGCCTGTAATTCCAGCATTCAGAAGCTGAGGCAGGAGGACTGCCATGAGTTCAAGGGCAACTTTGAAAAACAAACAAACAAATAAGCAAAAATAAAGTATTATTTTATGAGATGTATTGCGTAATTTTCCAAACTAAAATTTATGACAACATAGCATCCTGAACTTTATAGGATTGACTCTGGCAGGACTATTATTTAGAGGGCAGCATTATTATCTAGAGGGCTATATATCCAAAAAATATTCAAAGTCTTCATCAATTTTTTCAAAGGCTCTTATACTAACAGATCACTTACATTCTTGCTAATTTTCTCAATTTTAAGTAGGCAAATTCAACAAGATCCTCATATGACAATGGCTTTGGGAGCAGAAGAGGACTTTTTTAGCATCATTCCCACAGATTTAATGAAATGTTATAACAGCAACATTTGCAATTCACTGTACAGTATATACATTAAATTGACAGGTGTTTAGATATTTACCAAACTATAATACTGAATACACACATGAACATATTAAAACAATTTATTAGTGAAACTTCACTGTACTTAAAAGTATGCTTTGCATTATCTGCACAAACTAGTCCATCTACCCCCAATACCTTAATTACTAACAAAATGTTCCAAATCCAGAGCGTCCATTCACATAGCAGGTACACACAATGTTTATTGAACAAAATAAAAACCAATGCTCAGAAACCCTTATGTGGGTACTAAAGGACACCTGGCAGTGGAGTTTAAAATTGACTGCAGCCTTTAACAAGGGAACTGTGAATTGACAGTGTGAAATAGGACAAAAATGGCTAAAGGGGAAGTGGGAAAGGGAAGGGAAAGGAAATAAGGGAAAATAAAAAATGTGAAAAAAGGAAAAAATGGAAACAAAGTCTTTGTAAATAGGGAAGGGTGAAGGGGGTAAAAGGAGGGCAGGGGTATGGGGAAAAAATAAAAACCAAGATATATCATGTAAAGGTACAAGATCCCAATGATAAATGCAACTGTACTGTTTGCTTTAAATGTACCAATAAACTTAATGGGAGGAGGGGACAAGGGAACCGTGGCAGAATCTGGAACTGGAATGCACCAAGGGCTCCTGAAGTGTCTAAAGCATGAGACTAGATCAGAATATGACTCTGATTCAGTAAAATTATTAGAGGGATATGATCACCAGCAAGCATGGCCATTCATTCCTCCATGCTACAAGTACTTCCTGTGTACTTAATATGTAGCGGGTACCTGTGAAGCCACTGAGAAGGCAATAGTATAAGAGACAATGTGATATTACAACAAACCAATAAAGTGTCAGGTAACAGTAAGTACCATAAGTACCATAAAGCAATGACAGGAAAAGCAGTGAACAGGAGGTGGGACACTGGGGAGGAAGGATATTTACACAAAGTGATGAGGGCTGGGGATTTAGCTCAGTGGTTCCGCCACCTGCTTCGCAAGCACACGGACCTGCGTTAGATCCCTAGTACCAAAAGAAAAAAAAAAGACATAAAGTGATGAGAAAAGGTCAGAGCTGAGCAAAGATCCAGAAAATGTGAGGAACTCACATGAAGCTCTGTGTATCACTCTGTAAAGAGGAAAGAGCAAGTAGAAAGGCTCCACGTGGGGATAAGCATAGTTATTCAAAGAAAAGCAGAAAGGTTGGTGTGGCTACAGAGGAGTGAACAAGACCTTTACCAAGTGAAAGGAGATGGTCAAACTTGCAGAAACCAAGTCACGTAGGGTCTTAGAGACGGAGGGAAGAGACTGCATTTCTTAGCAAACTACCCGGGTTAGAGCAGGGGTGTAACAAGATCTCAAACTCACTGTGTTTTTTTAAGTTTAGGTTTCACTGTCAGGCATTGGTGGTATATGCCTGTAATTCCTGCACTCCCGGAGACTGAGGTAGGAAGATCACAAGCTAAGCACAGCATGGGCAACTCAGCAATTAGCAAGACTATCTTAAATAAAATTTTTTTATTATATTTTTCTTTTTTTTCTGTTTTTCCTTTTTTAAGTAAATTTTAAAAAGGACTGGCAATATAGCTCTGTGTGAAGGCCCTGGGTTCAATCCCTAGTGTCACCACACACACACACACACACACACACACACACCCATAAAAAAATAAAAGTCACACTAACGATTACAGGAATAAATCTTATTTGACCTTAAAAATGCAAATCTTAAATTATGAAGAGCCTATGCTCAGAATTCCTACTAGTCAACCTTATACTATACAGGAATCTGATAAATGCCGGGTATGGTTGGTGCCGGTAAATCCAGGACTCAGGAGGCTGAGGCAGGAGGATCACATTGCCACAAGTTTGAGACAGGTCTAGGGTACATAGTGAGTTGAAGACTAGCCTGAATTACATATCAAAACTTGGCTCCAGAAAAAGGGGGTTGTTACTTAAAATGCTTTAAGATCAATTTTAAACATATTTGTTATAACACTGTCAAATCACAAAAGATTATAACAGAAATTATTCTAGCATTCATCTCAATATTAAATTCACCTGTTCTAATTTGTACACTACACTATCAAACATTCTCTTTTTTCCTTCCACCATAGGCAAGAGACAGGAGGAAAAAAAAATGGATTCTTGCCAAAATGCCTCCATTGCCCCCTAGTGCCCATTTTAAAGACTGAAGACCTTCTGTACCAGCAGTTTAGAAATGCTAAGGAATATACTGCCTGGATTTTGGAATAGAGCTTCTAGCATCTTCTGGTGACAACACCTTGCAGGTCTAGCTAAAATGCTCTGTTTTAAACAGTATTAATTCTTCTTTGAAGCTAAAATCATTAAGCTTCTTCACACTTTTTTTTTCTTTTGGTACTGGGGATTGAACTCGAGTTCTTGAGTTTGCGAGGCAGGCGCAGCACCACTAAGCTAAATCCCTGGCCCTCTTCACACTTTTTAAATAACTTTTCTTCCTAGTCAGCTTCAGTTAAATTAAAATTGATCATTAGTGAAATACTGATTATGATGATGAAGACAACAAAACCACACAATGTTGTTTCCAAGATTCATTTCATTTTCATACTACTAAAAACTAAGAGAGAATTTTTAACCATGTTTAATTCTTCAACCTTTCCTTCAGCATGAGGAAGAGACTGACTGATACAGGTGCTTGGCAATGACCAAGGCCAAAGAGATGAAAAGCCTCAGACTAGAAGACAGAGAAGCACGGTGGGGGCCCAATCTTGGACTCTCAACCACAGAACGTGCCAGGCAGGGAGTCAGACAAAGTTCATGGAAAACAGGTGCTCACAGCTAAAAAGTCAGTGTTACAACCAGCCTTTAGTTACAGTCATAAAAATCCAACTTCCAATTTTCTGTAGTAATGGGAAACAGGATAGCAAGAATAATGAAAATCCTCAATAATCCCAAAGTCTCCATTTAATTATCAGTTACAACCTTCCTCACCTAAAAAAAATAAAAATTAAAAAATAGGACCATGGAGAAATAATAGGAATGGTTTTAAATTACTCTTCACCCCTTTTCTGTGATTCTTTGTACTTTAATCTTTACTTGTTCAATCCTAAGAAAAAAGATAGACTCAAATTTATTGCTATCAGACATAAGTGGAATAAAGAATAAGTAAAAAACCAAGTTTGTCATAAAGAGAAACTATAATATATATTAACAATTCCAATCCAGTGACTCAAACAGTAACACTAACCACAACAACTATCCAGAAACTAAAGTAAAATGCATCTTTTAAAAAGTAATCACTGGCTGGCAGTGCAGTCTATAATGTACACACTAACATGCACTCTCTGGCTACTTTCCTTCAAATTCTAGAGCTATCAAAAACTCATTTTTTAAAAAAGGTGTGATTAGAAGGGGTGCAAAGAACTATGCTCTATACAATTTAGTGAGTTTTGTTCTACCTTGGGGCAGTTTTCACAATTATTAAACTGTTGTGTAACTGAACAGGAAGGTTAGGACAATGCATATATAATGGTCCTTATAGAAATAGATGATTACCTTTACTTCTATGCTTGCATTTGCTCAATTTACACCTCTATTTTCATTTTCTAAATAAAACTGAGGATTGATATGTCATAAAGAAAAAGACTCAAGGGCTGGGGTTTTAGCTCAGTGGCATCATGCCTGCCTGGCAAGCACAAGGTCCTGAGTTCAATCCCTGGTACAAAAAAAAAAAGCGGGGGGGGGGCTAGGGATAGATTTAGCTCAGTGGTTTCGCCACCTGCCTTGCAAACATAAGGACCCGAATTCCATTCCTAGTACCAAAAAAAAAAAGAAAGAAAAACGCTCAAAAATTATAAAATTAAAAGAAGCCATAAAATGAATGTTTCAATCATAAAAACCAAAAAAGTTCAATTCTGTTTCTCTAATTTCTTTTTTAAGTGTTTTGTTTTACTGACACCAGGGATTGAACCCAGGGCCTCTCTCATGTGAGGCAAGCATTCTACTACTGAGCTACTTCCCAGCCTAAGAAATAACACTTCTGTACACGGTATTATACTAAAATACCTACAGAAGTTGTTTGAAATTACTACACTCTAAGTTGTTTGAAATTACTACACTTTCTATCTTCAAGTCCTTGTACTTGAGGTTATTACATGTAATTGCAAAAGGGGAGCAGAAGAGTAAGCACACAAATAATGACAACAAAGAAAACAAGTCATTTGCTACAGAAGGCAGAAACCAACCCTGTGAAGTAGCACATGCAATTCATATCTGGAAATGTTGCTTAGAGAAAAATTACATTTGAAATGGTTTATAAAAGTTGGACAGAATTTCAGTAACAGAAACTAGAGGAATGGAAAAGCAACACTACAGTTTTATCAGTATCAACTTAATACGAGTAGACTCCTTTTTGTAAGGGAGAATTAACAATCAAAATAAGGATTGAAAAGGTCTAACATACTTATCAATCATGAAAGATAGACAGATAGATAGACAGATAATCAGCCTATTCTGAGGAAAGAAATTAGACATATTATTGAAAAATATTGAGTTGCTGAGACAAGCAGCGCTGACTGGGAAATAAATTATATAGCAGTTGTGGAAATAGAGGGGATGAATAAAATCTCCTCTAAGAAGTACCACGTTTTTTTCTTGTACAAATTAAGATAAATTAGTAAAGAATATACATTTGAATTATTTATTTCCTCAGCATTCTGAAAGCTAGAAGTTCATAAGTAAGTAAGATGCTGGTAGATTTGGTTTCTGGTAAGACCTTCCTTCTGGATTTGTAGACCACCTTCTGCTAAGGCCTCACCTTGCCATGCCTCCCTACCTGGGGTGAGGGAGCAGGGCTATGAGCACACACTTTTGGGTTCTACTCTTATAAAGACAGTGATCCTATGTAATTTTAACTGCTTTCTTAGAGGCAGTCTTAGTCACCCTTGGCACTGACACAAAATACTCAATAACCACAAGTTAAAGGAGAAGAGGTTTATTTTGCCTCAAAGTCTCACTCCATGGCAGGCTGGCTTTAAGACAGACACGCGATGGCAGAGGGCCCACTGGAGGAAATGGTGCACAAACCATGGCAGCCAGGAAGCAGAGAGAGCAGGGAAGAGCTGGGAACAGGAATACATTCTTCCAAGTCATGCTCCCAGTGACCCAACCCTTCTGAAGAGGCCGTACCACTAAACGTGAGAACTATGGGGAACATTTTAGATCTAAACCAAAACAGAGGCCTCGTCTTTAAAATCAGCCACAATGGAGGTTAGGACTTCAACATATACATTTTACTAAGACACAAACATTCGACCCATTCCAAAATCCACTGTCACATTTCATAGTACTCTACAAATTACCAAAAATAAGTAAGCACATCTTTACTGGGAACCTCTGAAACATTACTGGAAACCTCTACAGAAGGCTGCAGTGTCCTACTCAGTGTATGATACAAGCCTGAGAAAAACTAAAAGACAGAACTAAGAGAGACAGAAAACAGGGCACCAGGATGGCCAATGCCAGTGCAACCAATAAAGGCACTGGTCGGTCCAAGCCACTGATTTTTATTAGTAGTCAACTGGGCTAAGGCAAGCTATGTACAAGGGCAGTACTACATTGGAGGATGCACGGTCATGTGGTTTCTATGGAAATTAATGTAAGCAAGGCTTGTAAAAGACAAGACAAAGCATTCTCAAATTAGGAAAAGAATAAGCAAAATATATGGTTGTAATTAGAACAGTGTTCTTCTAGTTAAGGTTTTAGTTGTGGGAACAAAATTTGGGTGTGAGTTACTCTGACTTCAGCACATAGGCCTTGGCCAGACACACTTCTGTAAACAAGCCAACTATGGGGTGAACTCTTTACAGCCTACACTGCTTACAGCCTGCTTTGGGCATAATCAGCATTGCATCTCCTGCACATTTCATGTTTCCATAGCATTCTGTGATCTAAACATGTGGAGCAAATGGCTTAGAAATTTGGAAATGTGAATATGGCTCTCCAGTGGTCATAATTTAGCTATTTCCTGATTTTATATACAAGGAAACTTTAGAAGTTTTTACCAAAATATAATAGAAAATGATGAATTTTCTAGTAAAGAGATTTTAGTGAAAACATTTCAATGACAGATATTTAAAAGCTACAATAGCTGATATCAAAGGGAGAAAGTCAGTATTGTAATTTCTTGGAACTTATAAAGTACAATCTTTAATAAAACTGCCAAATTTATCTTATGTTTCTCTTCTTAATTTGACATATCCACATGATGTATTTATACATGCATATATAATCTAAGCTTATATAAACATATGTGTTGTTTCATATGAAAGAAAAATTTACAAAATCTAAATTAAAAGCTTTATTTGGAACTGATAAATTTGATATGCCCTGCCCTGTATAAAAATATTCAAATACTCATTTGTACGAAGTCTTTGACAAATTCATAAAAGCTATTTCTTTTCTGTCCATTACTATTGTTCATTTCACTTCTTAATTACTTGAGATAATCTCTCTCATAGAGAAGAAAAATGTTAAATAGAATGTCTACTCCAGGTAACAATTGCAAAAAATACACTAGTTTTCTTTATCATTTTTTCCCTTTACTATTTTGAAGGTTATATATTTTATTTCTGTTCTTTGGACAACTGCTCAGAAAACTATAACTTATATACTAGACTTTTATTATTTTTGAGGTCTATTTCTTTCTTCCTAAGATTTTTTTTGTTTGTTTGTTTTTTTGTTTTTTGAGATAGGGTCTCACTATGTAGTTGAGACTGACCTGCAACTCACTATGTAGCCCAGGCTGGTCTCGAACTCACACTGATTCTCCTGCCTCAGCCTCCTGAGTGCTGGGATTACAGGTAAATGCCACCACACCTCACCCTGAGATTATTTTAAACAAGGGTTGTCAGATTTATTTTTTCATGTTTTAAATTTACTCTTATTATTAAGTTTAGCAGTAAACTGATGAATTCTTAAATTACCAGTGGATACTTACTTCTTCTCCTTCATCATCATCATCATCATCTTCTTCTTCTTCTTCTTCTTCAGAAAGAGGTGGAAGCAAAGGACCAAGTATGTCTTCCTCCAGATTAACTGGTTCTCCTACCATTTTAAGGGGTAAAGGAGGGCCAATTAACTCATCAGAAGAAGAATCAGAACTGTCTTCGCTTTCACTGCTGCTTGTATCTCTGAAAATAAAGAAATAGAAAATCTTTGCTTCTGCTGCTTTAAAGTCTTTGCCCTTCCAGTAGTATCTCTGGAGATAGTTCTTGACTGCCCTTGTAACAACTGAATCTGTCAAATGTTTGTTGGTCTTTTTGCTTATTTGCTTATTTTGGGTTTCTGTGACAGCGTCTCACTATGTAGTCCAGGCTGGCCTCAAACTCAAAATCCTCCTGTCTCAGCTTTCCAGATGCTGGGATTGCAGGTATGCAACACCATATCTGGATTTCAAATGTTTTTAAATTTACAATTCAAACATTAAATTTACAGTGCAAATATTATTTTAGCTTAAGTTTTAAAAATACCCTCTTCTCACTATCTTAACTAAACATAAAACAAAGATTACAAAGTCAAATATATGTTAAGAGATTCATTAAATCATTATCCCTCATAAAGAAATAGGGGAACAACAGAACACCGAAGAAAAACTACAAAGTACTAGATCCATAAAAGTTAAAAGCACTGAGATAACCAATGCCTCTATTAATTATATTTGAATCCAACAGTTTGTCACAGGAGCAAATAAGGCCATTCCTGTAAAAAACCTAGTATTACTTCTAAAATACTTCAGTATAAATTCTGAACTACAAACTATTTCTCAGTGCTAATCTACATTTGGCAAGTTGTTAAAACATTACATATATTATTATTCCTCGATTCTAAAAAATACCTTTCTCTAGGGCAATGGTGGCAATGGCACACATGCCACAGCAGTGGGTACTCTGTATCACTGAAAGCTCTAAAAGGCTCACCATCACTGTTCTAGGGCACACTCATACCCAATCTTTTCTCTTTTTTTTTTTGTACCAGGAATCGAACTCAGGACCTTGCATATGCAAGGCAGGTGGCAGAACCACTGAGCTAAATCCCCAGCCCCCCACTCTTTTCTTTTTTAATATAATACACGAAAAGGCTATTACTCTCATTAAGGTCTCAATCAAGTAACTCTAGGCATTCTAAAAGCCACTATCATCCACTATACCTGCACTCTGCCCCAAAGGATGAGAATTTGTTTATGTGTGTGTGTGTGTGTGTGTGCGTGAGTGCGTGTGTGTGTGTCTGTGTGTGTGTGTGTGTGTGTGTGTGTGTACCAGGGATCAAACTCAGGACCTTGTGCTTGCAAGGCAGATGGTGGAACCACTGAGCTAAATCCCCAGAGCTGAGAATTCCTAATTGTATCAATTAAACTTTCAAATATTTTATAAAATTAAAACTCTAACTCCCATTTAATGAAGTAGGTCAGATACATAAGCTCCATGATAGCAAAAATTTCTGGTGTTTTTGTGGTAATAAGGATTGAATCCTAGCAGTGATAAACTATATCTCACTCTTTTTCATTTTTTTAATTCTAGAGTGGGGTCTCACTTTGTTGGCCTCAAATTTTCAATCCTTCTGTCTCAGCCTCCCAGCACCAGGGATTGTAGGCACTGAGTCACCACTGTTTCCACCTAATGAGGAATTTCTTTTTTTTTTTTTTTTTTTTTCTTCATTGCTGTGCTTATGGCACTTAACAGCTACTGAAGGAAAAAATACAACTTTCCTTTTTATTTTCACGTATGCTTAGCATAACAAGGAATACTGTACTTACAGATCACCTGCTGGAGCATTCCTCCCACTGCTTATGTGGCTTCTTTCTTACCAATGTCCTCAACTGTCACCTCATCAAAAAGGCTTCACGCATACCTTTTAGAAATTTTTACACCTCACCATTACCTTAACTACTTTATTTTATTATATACATGTTAAATCATGTTATTTGATTGGCTACTTGTTGTTCAAAATATTACCTACCCCTTCAGAGTCCCCAAACCAATAAAAGGTCAAGGAGCAGAAATCTTAATCTGACCTGTAACACCTGTATTTCCAGTTCCCCTAACAGTGCCTAATCCACACTACTTAATAATAATTCAATGAATAAGTTTACACTAAGCTATGTATACTCTCAGATTATCTCCCTTGTGACTAAAACCGGTTTCCCTCTGTCATTTAGAAGTCACATATTTTTAATGTATAATTATTCAGGCTATCAAGAGCTCTAAACAGAAATGTTGATCCTTAGCATCCATGCTAAGTTAACCAAGTTAACTAGTTCAAAAGTAAGCATTAAACTGAGAACTAAACTGATCCATGTCAATTTCATGGCTGATTATCCAGGCCTAATACCCACATAAAATCTGAATGAAATGCATTTGTTTCTATGTAGATTCTAACTCCATATTTGGCTTTTTGCTTCTAATGTGCCCAAGCCAAGGAAAAACCTTTTAACATACTTCCAATATACTAAAAAACAAAGTCCATGAATTATGTCCAAAAATGCCTGATGGAAACAGAACATATTCCTTGTTTAAAACGTGCCTTGACTTAATATGGTGTCAAAACACTAACTCCAGCGAGAGAAAATAACTAGAAGAGGTAAACCCTATTCTTTTCTTGGCAACATTTTAAAAGAGATTTTAATTTAATATTAAAGTCTGTGGGTATACAGTATCAATTCAGGAATTATATCCATAAATAAAATCCATTCATAAAATTTATTTCTTAAAAGGAAATGCAAATGCTTAAAAATTCCCTACCCTACAAATGAGGACTGTGTACATCTACATTTCTTTCTATCTCAAATCAATATTAAATAGAATAAATAACATTTTTCTTTCCTGTATGTGACTTTTTCTTTTCAGTACCAGGAATCAAACTCAGGACCTTGCACTTGCCAGGCACGTGCAGCACTGCTCAGCTAAATTCCTTGCTCTCCTGTATGTGATGGCAGGGTTAAGTAACTGTCTTTCTATAAACCAAATTTAAATAATAACAGATTTTCAGAAAGTTATTCACGTTTTGTGAAACAAGCTCTCAATATCACAGAGGAAACAAACTAACCTAATAATGATTACAGTCAGGAGACCTGTAGAACAATCCTAGAAATAAATTCACACCAAAGAAACAATTTATACTTAGTAAGTGTACACAAGTGTACATGGATCAACATTTTAGTGACTGTCATCCTAACAGCAGGCCACAACCAGTTCTGGGTGACTAAATTTCAGACAAAAATCTTCTACCTCAATCAGACATGGATAAAAAATGAAAATGTGGGGAAATCCCCAAAAGGAAAAAGCTATTATATGGAAGGGAGGAATAAAAAAAGAAAGAGAAGGAAGGAGAATAATTTTGAAAAAAATTATATTCCAGGGGCCAGGGATTTAGCTCAGCGGTTTTTTATACCGGGGATTGAACTTGGGTCCTTGTGCTTGCAAGGCAGGCCACCGAACCACTGAGCTAAATCCCGGGCCCCAAAAACTTCAGCTTTTAAATGACTATATAAGAGGAAAAGTCATTCAATTTAAGAATTTTTCACTACCTGCTTATATTTAGTTTTTTAACATAGAGTTTTTAAACTAGAAGCATTTTGAAAGTCACTAGCACGGGGATTGAACTTGGGTCCTTGTGCTTGCAAGGCAGGCCACCGAACCACTGAGCTAAATCCCGGGCCCCAAAAACTTCAGCTTTTAAATGACTATATAAGAGGAAAAGTCATTCAATTTAAGAATTTTTCACTACCTGCTTATATTTAGTTTTTTAACATAGAGTTTTTAAACTAGAAGCATTTTGAAAGTCACTAGCATAAAAATGTTTACAATTCTTTAGCTAATTAGCAATGTCATATTTTATTATTTAAAAATATCATTTGAGAGATGCAGATGGAAACAACACTGAGATTCCACCTTACCCCATAAAAAATGGCTGCTATCAAGAAATCAAACAATAACAAATGTTGGTGGGGTTGTGGGGGAAAAAGGAACCCTTCTCCATTGTTGGTGGGAGTGCAGACTGGTGCAACCACTGTGGAAATCAATATGGAGATACCTCAAAGAGGTAGGACTAGAGGTTCTGTTTGACCCAGATATCACACTGCTGGGTATCTTTCCAAAAGAATTAAAAGAATCATACCACAGTGATATATGCACACCCATGTTTGTAGTGGCACAGTTTGTAATAGCTGAAACTTGGAAACAGCCCATTTGCCCACCAGTTAGAGACTGGATAAAGATGTGGCTTTTCTATAAAATGGAATAGTACTCAGCCATAAAAAATAAGAAATTAGAGTCATTCGTAGGAAAATGGATGCATATTGAGGATACACTCTTAAGTGAAACAAGTCACATATGTGTAAATACTGAACAGTTTCTCTGGTGTTAAAAACTGTAATTGTACATAAGATCCTAGTGGTATAATTGACAATATGAAATAGGAAGAAAAGGGCTAAAGATGTCAGGGAAGTGGGAAGGGTGGGGGAAAGGAAATAAGGGAAAAGAAAAAAATATGAGAAAATGAAAAAATGGAAATAAAGTATTTATAAGTAGGGAAGGGAGGAGGGGATAAAGGGAGGGCAGGGGTAAGGGGAAAAAAATGAGAACCAAGACCTGTCATGTAAAGGTACAAGATCCCAATGGTGAATGTAACTGTACTGTATACCTAAAATGTACCAATAAACTCAATGAGGAAAAAAAATGTATTGGCTTACAAGATCTCAAAAAAGAATTCCCTTTAATCAGTTGTTCCCCTCCCCACCAAGAAAATAGTTACCATGGCTCTTTTCAGGACTGGTACAGATAGCCTCCTGACAGCACCAGTACTTTAGGGCCCCCTAAAAGTTGCCACTTGCTTTATAGTAAAACCCGATAGTGTTTATTTACTTATTTTTGAAAAGAAAGAGTAATCTTAGAACAAAACAAAGTCACTACTCTATCTTCTTTTTATTCTTTGCAATAGTAACTAACCCAGTCTTCTAATACTGTTATTCAAATTCCCTAAACAGGACTTTGAGAATGAGACAATCACAAAAGAATGCTAAAATTGAACATGAACCTTCCTAGAAACAATGGCAAAAAGGGCAACTGTGTTCTATGTGTGTCATTTTAAAAAGCATTTATAAAATAGATTTTTCAAGGTGCTAAATTCTAGAAGTAAATTATACACTTTTTTTTTTTTTTTTTTTTTTTTTGAGAGGGTCATAGCTCTGTACTCACTATGTAGCCCAGGCTGGCCTCAAACTTGCAGTGATTCTCCTGCCTCAGTCTCTGAGTACTGGGATTACAGGAATGTGCCACCACAGCCAGTTAACACATTCTAATAAAGTAGAAACATTCTGGATTGCATTTTGTAGTAAAATATAAGTTCTTAAAAAGCACACATTTCTTTAAAAAAGGCTTCAAGCAAATTTCAATTACATTTAGCCACAGTAACATTATTTTTATAGTAACATGATTCAAAGCACAGAAACAGCTTCAGGAGTTCTTAATAAATATAGAAAATCAACATAATGCATTTGATAGTAATATATTCCAAACCAAAGTTTCAACAGGTCTATTCATCTGCCATGTATTATTCAGTGGAGGTCTTCCTGAGATAGTAGTAAGTAAACTTCCATTCTTTGATCAATAAAATACAGCAATAAATTTGTGCTACTGTATTTTTCTTGATTTTTATTTCTATTTTTGTATTTTACAAGAATAACGCCACAGTAATTCTTCAATTTAAATCACTAGTAGCAAAAGTAATATTGGGTTTAGGGATTTTGTTTGTTTTGTTGCAGTGATGGGAACTTACCCCAGAGTTCACTAGAATGCTTGAGTTTTCTCATTATAATAAACTTACTCCCAACAGCAATACTGCATCTTTGGTATTATGGTTAGTATGCAGGAAAATACAGAATCAATGAAACTAATAGAATTTTTAACAACCCTCAATTAATGGAATCATTTTTTGTCAAGATGGTAATGATAATAATAAATTCCCAAAAACTTCAGTTGTTGACGTCTTAAATTACACCAACATAAACTAAATGTAAACATTAAAAGTTCTTTTTTTAAAAAAAAAAGATAATTTCCTTTTATGGTTGTTGTTTTTTTATTTTTTGACACAGGTTCTCAATGTAGTTCAGGCTGGGCTTGAACTCACTCTGCAGCCCAGGCTAGACTCAAACTCATGGCAATCGTCCAGTCCCAGCCTCCTGAGTGCTGGGATTACTATACAAGCGTGTGCCACCAGGCCCAGGTAAGGAACATTTCCTTTTAACTGTAGGTAATGACATAAAACAGTAGATAATCCAAAACTGAATTTGTATTGGTGAATAAAGAAATGATACTCCATTACAAGAGTTGGCTAACTTGGGCATGCTGCTTATTTTTAAAGTTCTTTTGGGATACAGTCTCAGCAATTCCTTTATGTATGAAGTGCAGCAAGATGAATGGCTTAGAGATTCTATGGCTCCTATTGCCTGAAATATTCACCATCTGTCTTTGACAAAAAAAAAACAATTACTAACTTCTGCTCTTCACTACTACATCCAAAGGTACCCATATGCTCCAGTGACTTCAAGCGGTATCAGGGTTGCACTGTCACAAAAAGAGAGAATCAGATTTGTAGTCCTATTCCCCTTCCCGATACAAACTACAAAACCAGGTATACAGGTGTACACCTTGTACCTCCAGCACTCAAGAGGCTGAAGCAGGAGATCTTGACTTCATGACTGGCCTTAACTACTCAGGAAGCTTAAGAGTGGACAGGATTACCAAGCAAAATGAGAAAAGAAACAAACTGTAAATATTAAGATTACTGTGGAGTTAGCCGGGTGAGGTGGCGCACACCTGTAATCCCAGCACTCGGGAGGCTGAGGAAGGACGATCGCTGTGAGTTTGAGACGAGACTGGGCTACATAGTGACTTCCAGGGCAGTCTCAACTACACAGTGAGAACCTGTCTCAATAAAAAAAAAAAGAAAAAACTTTAAAAAAAAAAAAAAAAAAAAAAAAAAAAAAAAAAAAAAAGATTACTGTGGAGTTAAGATTCTGTTTAAGGGCTAAGAATGCAGCTCAGTGGTATAGTAATTTCCTGGCATGCATAGGAAATGGATTTGACCCCAAAGCATTGTAAAATAAATAAGTAAGGCCAGTGACGTAGCTCAGTGGTGCTGCCAAATGCTTTGCAAGTGCAAGGTCTGAGTTCAATCCCCAATACCAAATAAATAAATAAATAAATAATTTTAAGCCAGGCATAGTGGTACATGTCTGTAATCCCAGCACTCAGGAGGCCAGGACAGGAGCATCACAGCTAGTTCAAGAGCAACCTGGGCTACAAAGTGAGTTCAAGGCCAGCCTGCATTACAAAATGACATTGTCATAAAAGGTCAAAATAAGAAAAAAAAATTATTTTTAAATTTTAAATAAAGCCATGCCTTCAAATGTGTGTAAAATGTCACAATAAAACCTACTGCTCTGCACTAGTAATTAATGTTCACTAGTAATTGTGACTTTTAGAAAGAGATCTTGGGCCAGGGATTTGGCTCAGTGAGCACCACGCCTGCCTTGCAAGTGCAACGTCCTGATTTCAATACCCAGTACAAGAAAAACATAAAATAAATAAATAAATAAGAGATCTTACTCAAGATATTAAAGATCCGTTCTAGGGAAGAGGTAAGCAAAAAATGATACTACAAGCTATAAATGATATTTTCTGTATTAAGGTTTTGGGAGACTTTTTTCTACCAAAAATAAAAGCAAGTCAATTAAAACAAACCAAGTACAGTGGTACATGCCAATAACCCCACTGTTCAACAGGCTTAGATAAGAGGATAGCAAGTTCAAGGCTATTCTGGGCAACTTAGGAAGACTCTATCTCAAAATAAAAAATAAAGCCAGATGTGATGATATACACCTGTAATCCCAGCACTCTGGGAAGCCAAGGCAGAAGGATCACAATTCAAGCGCACACTGGGCAACTCAGTGATGTAGCAAGACCCTGTCTCAAAATGAAAAACTTTTAAAAAGGTCTGGGAATGTAGCTCAGGGAATGTAGCACTGGGTTCATCCCCAGTGCCCCCTCAAAAAAATAATAAAATAAAAAGGACTGAGATGTAGCTCGGTGAGAATACACCACCCCTGGGTCTGATTCCCAATACTGAAAAAAAAAAAGTCAATCCAATGGTAGACTGCCCAAAACATTATATGTGACCACTGAAGTTTATGGAACCAATTTGGCAATTAAATATATATCATGGGTCTGGGATATAGCTCAGTGATAAAACACTTACCTATGGCATGTAAGAGGCCCTGGGTTTGAATCCCCACCACAACAAAAACAAAAATCTAAACATTAGATGACTTATATTATTCTATGAACCTGGATTTTTAAAGATAATACTGTAATTAGTTTACACAGTATGAAATTTCACTTCAAAGTAATTTTTTTTCTAAAGACAGGGTCTTGCTATGTAGTTCAGGCTGGCCTTGAAATATATAGCACAGGCTGGCCTCGAACTTGTGACAATCCTCCTGCCTCAGCCTCCTGAGTGGTAGGATTACAGATGTGCACCACTACACCTGACC
>NW_022900913.1:29006707-29009138 GCF_012274545.1 Fukomys damarensis | reverse complement strand
TTTTTTTTTTTTTTTTTTTTTTTTTTGGTACGGGGGAATCAAACTCAGGTCCTTGTGCTTTGAGGCAGGTGCCAGAACCACTGAGCTAAATCCGGCCCCCTGAAGTAATTTTAATGGCTTCTTTCTCCTATAATTCAGGAACTTTATAATGTATCTCTATTTATATTATTTCTCAATATCCATGCCTGTAAAGGATCTTACCAAAAAAGTTACCACGTATGAAGATATAAAGCCAACATGATAAAAAACAGCAAGCCTCTCAACATTTCTCCACCTTTATGTGATTATGTTTTGCAGCAAAACAAGCTCAGATTTTTT
The DNA here is from genome assembly GCF_012274545.1 of Fukomys damarensis. Taxonomy (NCBI): domain Eukaryota; kingdom Metazoa; phylum Chordata; class Mammalia; order Rodentia; family Bathyergidae; genus Fukomys; species Fukomys damarensis. Next base: position 29,008,820 of record NW_022900913.1, on the reverse strand, counting down.
TTCGGTAGTACCAGAGAATGAACTCAGGACTTTGTACTTGCAAGGGAGGCCCTGCGTCAATGAACTAAATCCTGGGCCCCTATAGATTTTAATATTATACCTGGAATACTTTTTTAAAACTTCACTGATTTCAAATTAGACACAGGACTTTTTTATGACCTAAGAATATACAATTAACTAAAATGAAAAAGTTGGCCAGGCATGGTGGCGAATGCCTGCAATCCCAGCATGGGAGGCTGTTAGACACAGGACTTTTTTATGACCTAAGAATATACAATTAACTAAAATGAAAAAGTTGGCCAGGCATGGTGGCGAATGCCTGCAATCCCAGCACTTGGGAGGCTGAGGCAGGAGGATCACTGAGTTCAAGACCAGCCTGGGCTACATAGTGAGTTCCAGGTCAGTCTCAACTACATAGTGAGACCCTGTCTCAAAAAACCAAAAAAATTAAATTAAATTAAATTAAAAATAAAAATAAATAAAATGAGAAAGTATCCAATCTTTTAATATCAGGAACTTTGCCTGCATTGTGTTATGAAAACCTAGAAAATGTTACTTTAATAGAAGTCTTTTAAGAAAATCAGGGACACTGGGGATTTAGCTCAGTGGTACTTCTGCCTGCCTCACAATCACAAGGTCTAGAGTTCAATCCCAGGTACCAAAAAAATAAATAAATAAATAAATCAGGTACCTGGATGATGATTTTGAGCAATCTCTGACCATATTTGAGCCTGATGGTGTTGGTTCAATATCTTCATTCTGTCTTAACTGTTTCTCTCTGTTCATTTCTTCCTCTTTTTCTCTTGCTTCTAAAAAGGAAAAAAATTCCAACACTTAAGACTTTAATATTTATTAATGTTTGAAAGGCTGAAAATTAACACAGAAAAATGAGACTTAGATAATTAACTGCAAAAACTTAAGCTATGACACTGCCCTGTGAGAAACATTAAGGCAACATTACCCTATTATATTATATTATGTTATTATATTATTATATTACATTATTATGAAACCCAACAATATTATTTCTGGGTACATATTCAAAGAAATTAAAGACAGGGTGCTAAAGAGGCACTTTAAACTCATATTTATAGCAGCATCATTTATAAAATATGGAAGCAAACCGTCCATTTATTAGATGAATGGATAAGCAAAATGTAGTACCCATACAATGGGATATTACAGCCATGAAAAGGAAAGAAATTCTGCAATAGGCTAACTTGGAAGGACCCATGAGATGCTACACTGAATCAAATAAACCAGTCACAGAAAGATAAATACTATATGCTACTAATACAAATACCATATTATCTTAAAATGGCAGATTCTCAGGAGATGGGGGAGAAAGAAAATTGTATTGTTTAATATGTGTACAGAACATCAGGTTTTTAAAATATACTCTCTGTACTAAAAAACAGGGTAGGCTTTTTTTTTTTTTTTTTTTGGTACCAGGGACTCAGGACCTTGTGCTTGAGAGGCAGGCAGCAGAAGGAACACCTGAGCTAAATCCTTGACCCAAGGTAGGCTATTTTTACTGCAGAACAATTCACAATAGCCAGGACATAAAACCTGCTTGGATGTCCATCAACAGAGAAATGGATAAAGAGAATACCAAACCAGCACGACAAGCAATTCTAAACAAGATCCTAGAAAAAGACAATGAAGGCAACAACGCCATGAGGCCCAACAGAGCAAATCAAATAGGCAAGGCAAGAAATTAAAAGGAGGTGAAAAAGTAAAAACAGTCAACAAAAGGCCAATAACATGTCAATAATAAGTCAGTACATATCAGTTATAACCAGCAATGTCAATGGCCTCAACTCACCAATCAAGAGAAATAGACTGGCAAAATGGAATAAGAAGCAAAATCCAACAATAGGTTGTATACAAGAAACACACCTAGTGCAAAAAGAAGTCCATAGACTGAAAGTGAAACGATAGAAAACAATTCTCCATGTGACAGGAGCCCAGAAAAAAACAGGGGTAGCAATCTTATTTGCAGACAAAGTAAATTTCAAACCAAAACTGAATCTAGTATTATTGATGTAGGACAGTACTGTATCATACCTCTATGAATGTAAAATATCTAGTACCTGCTTTATGATACATAGTA
>NW_022900913.1:29005177-29005941 GCF_012274545.1 Fukomys damarensis | reverse complement strand
AAAAATATGAGAAACTGAAAAAATGGAAATAAAGTGTTTGTAAATGGGGAGGGGAGGAGGGGGTGAAGGGAGGGCAGGGACAAGGGGAAAAATGAGAATCAAGACCTATTATGTAAAGGTACAGAATCCCAATGATGAATGTAACTGTATTTGTATACCTAGATTGTACCAATAACCTCAATAAAAAGGAAAAAAAAAAAGAAAATGCATTATATATACACAATGGAGAATTGTTCAGCCATAAAGAAGACAAAATTTTGGCATTTGCAGGAAAAATTATGGATCTGGAGACCATGTTGAACAAAATAAGCCAGAAAAGACAAATATCCCATGTTCTCCCTAATAGGTTGAATCTAAAAAAGATAACAAAGTAGAAGTGAGACTATTATTAGACAAGAAGAATGGAAGGAGGTGCAGGAGGAGGAATGTAAAGGCAGGTAATAGGAAGATGATATTATCAAAATACATTATATGCACAACAAAAAAATTTGAATCTAGGGGAAGGGTAGGGTATAGGTTGGGGGATGTGAAAATAGATTATGTGTGGGTATATGAACCTGGTAAAATTAAACTCATTTATCTGTATAACCAATAAAAAGTGAGAAAACAATAAAAATTAAAGAGAGATAGATGGTTTATTATTTTAATTAGGTGTTTAAATGAGGACAGAGACAATAGCAAGTATAAAGGTCCTGAGACAGACAAGTGCTTGGCATTTTTTTAAAGATCAACTACTAATAACACAATGTAAGATTAATTTTCTT
>NW_022900913.1:29000543-29005133 GCF_012274545.1 Fukomys damarensis | reverse complement strand
GATTTTATATTTTTTTTTTTTTTTTTTTTTTTTTGGTACCAATACTGGGGATGAAACTCCGAACCTTGTGCTTGCAAGGCAGGTGTGGTGCCACTGAGCTAAATCCCTAGTAAAACTAATTCGTAAAGGAAATGAATTTCCTTGGTGAGGGTTGTGAAGAACACTTACCTAATAGGATTTTTTTTTCAAACTACAATTACTTTTCCCTCTTCCCTCCCTCCTAACCAAGACTCTAATATGCCTCCTGTTGAAGATTGTTGCCATAGTGTGTCACTGTTCCTTAATGTGACTATGTCCTATTTTTTTTTTTTACAGGAAACACAAATTTGAAAACTTCTGCAGAACATCTTATATTAATATTTCCAGGAAAAAAAAAAAAGAATTTACCCTAATGTCTTCTTGAAAAGACTGCTTTTTCAAACATGTGGGGAGAAAAAAACCATAGGGTACTTAAACACCCAAAGACTAACAATATTAAAGCTGTTAATGCTATTGTGAAAGGACAAGGAATGAAAACACAATTACCAAGCTCATGAAAGCTGAATTCATGGATGGGCTATATCATGCAGACATACAGCCACTATGATCCACACAATATTCAAATAGGGAGAAAGTGGGAAAAACTCTCCCCCTACCCCTTATCCTCCCAATGGCTCCCAATGGCTGACCTTTAGCAGAAACCAACATACAACAAAGGATCCTGGGATGCATCACAATGTTGGACAATTCAGCCATGCAGAGCACAGAAGAGCAAGGGGAGGGCCAGAGGACATGGAAGGGAAGACAGAGTATAACCAGCACTCATAATCCATAGAAGATATTTACAAAGAACAATTAGAACAATGTATACAGAAAGGAAGTAAGGCTAAATTATAAAGTCCGGAATACCTAGCAAATTAGACAACTGGTAGAACATGGAATATCCATCTAGAAAGGTAAAATCAGATCAGACTGTAAAGCAGAAATCAGCAAACTAGGGCCCACACATCATATCTAATTTGCCATTTACTTTTATAAACATTGGCTAGAACAAAACCATATCCATTCATTTATGAATTATCTGTGGCTGTTTCCAAGCTACAGCAGCAGAACTAAATGGTATAACTGAGTAGCTGCAACAGAGTCAGTGTGGCCCAGAAAGTCAAAAACATCTATATTCTGACTGTTCACAGAAACATTTATCTGATTTCTATTGAAAAAAAAACAAACTTAGAATTACATATGAAAAGCCTGATAATTTCTACAAGGAATGGATAAACTATTACCTTAATAAGCTGTGAAAGTCAGGCTCTGAAGGAAACTAAAGCAACTATGAAAAAAGCAGCCATTCATACCCCTAAATATTTTAGAAACTAATATTCATCCACTCACTCTAAAGGAACTATATGGCAATGGAACTTTACGCTAATCAAATAATGTATGCCAAGAGGACTAATTTCAAATGTTCTTACATCTGTAACTTCCCAAGTATTTACCTCGCTATTTTAAAAATGCAAATAAATCATTCATTAATATTTAAATATCTACCTTCAGTGTTTTCTTCCAGAATATCATCCAACATTTGTTTCTTACATTGATTTTGTTAAAAACTAAGCTTAAATGCCTGTAATGCACTGCTTTTTAGAACATCAGTTTTACAAGATGTACATAGTTGCAGGAACAGACAGTCGTGATGGCTGCATGATACTATACTTAAAAATGGTTAAGATGCTAAGTTTTATGTTTCTATATTTTACTACAGTAAAAAATAGAAAAAAAAAGCTAAATGATCAACATTGGGAAAAGAACTGAAATTACTGTATAGAATATAAAATCCAGGCCGGGGATTTAGCTCAGTGGTTCCACTGCCTGCTTCACAAGCACAAAGTACCAAGTTCGATCCCCGGTGCCCTCCCCGACAAAAAAACGCACAGAATATAAAATGCAGCCAATGAAGAAATGGAAATGTACAAATGTGGGAAAAATATTAACAGATATGCTAAGCAAAAATAGTAGGTAAATAGTATGGAAACTATGAACACACTTGCAAAAAGATATACAAGGTGATATGCAAAAATGATAGCATTCAAAGTCGAGATTTTAGGTAATTTGTTTCTTAACAATATTCATTTCTGAGTATCCTGGATACTATCATACTACATAACCAAATCGTGAGAATTTTTCTACTATATTGTTTCTTCAGTTATTTTAGAAGAGCAAAAAAATGTTTAGCCAAAACAGAGGGAGTCCCTAATTTTACTCAGCCACTAGAGGACACACAAAGGAAAAAAAATTACACGAATAATTTAGTTCTCAATTGCTACCATCTTCAATAACTTAAGATCATCCTAAACATTTTTTAGTCATTTAATGGTGAAATACAATACCATAAACCAGCATTAGGCATTAGAAAAGGGCAGTTATTAATAGGAATGTTCTGTTTTTTAGGGTCTTAGAGTTTTCTGTAGGAGTAATATGGAAGACGAACAACAAAAAGATAACCAGCAAGCACCACGGAACTAGACTTTCATGTCAATTATGGAAGATTTAACAGTCCTTTAGAAAGAAGTAAAGCAAATAGTATAGCTCTAGTTCATGTTATGGGGTTTCTTTCCTTTGGGGTTTCTTTCATTTTGGGTTTTGGGGGGGTACTCTCCACTGCACTGATGTAGAGTCATAACTGTACTTTCATATTAGAGAAGTTTGTAGTCCAGCTTTAGTGTCCAGATTTAAAGGGACTGGGGTAGGGTGGGTGGGGAGGTGTCTGTACTTTACAATGATTCTCCCCCAGGTCTTAGAGTCAATTCTGTCCCTAACTAGGAAAGGATATTTAGGCAGAAATTATTACCTTTCTACCATACTGTTATTTACCCTTTTTTCTTGCAAAAGTAAAGCACAACACTATTTTCTCCATGTAGGTGCTATCATTGTGCTTCATGCAATGCTGGGCCACTCCCTGCCCAAAGGAGATTTCGTCAAAATATATTGTCCTGCTAGCTGTTTTTCTTTGTTTGCTTTCTCATTGACTTTATTGGTACATTTTAGGTATACAGTACAGTTACACTCATCGTTGGGACCATGTACCTTTACATGACAGGTCTTGGTTCTCATTTTTTCCTCTTTTCCCTGCCCTCGCTTCACCCCCTTCTCCCTTCGCTATTTACAAATACTTTATTTCCATTTTTTCATTTTCTTATGTTTTTTTCTTTTCCCTTATTTCCTTTCCTCTACCCTTCCCACTTCCCCTACACCCTTAGCCCTCTTCTTCCTATTTCACACTATTAATTATCCCATTAGGATCTTATATACCATTATAGTTTTTCACACCAGAGAAACTTTTGGTATTTACTCATGTGTGACTAATTTATTTCACTTAGGAGTATATCCTCAAAATGTATTAATTTTCCTACGAAGGAATCTAATTTCTCATTCTTTATGGCTGAGTAGTATTCCATTTTACAGAGAAACTACATCTTCTTTATCCAATCTCTAACTGATGGGGAAATGGGCTGTTTCCAAGTTTTAGCCATTAGAAAATGTGCCACTATAAACATGGGTGCACACATATCATTGTGGTATGATTCTTTTCATTCTTTTGAAAAGATATCCAGCAGTGTGATATCTGGGTCAAATGGAACCTCTAATTCTAGTTCTTTGAGGTATCTCCATATTGATTGATTTCCACAGTGGTTGCACCAGTCTGCACTCCCACCAACAATGGAGAAGGGTTCTTTTCTCCCCCACAGCCCCACTGGCATTTGTTATTTGATTTCTTGATAGCAACCATTGTTTCCAGGGTGAGGTAGAATCTGTGTTGTTTTCATCTGCATCTCTTGAATGACCAGTGATGTGGAACATTTTTTCATGTATTTACTTGATGCTTTTACTTCTTTGTCTGAGAAATGTCTATTCATTTCAGATGCCCATTTTTTAATCGGGTCTTTATATTTGGGAGGCGTGATTGTTTTGAGTTCTTTATATATTCTAGATAATAGTATTTTGTATAAGAAGCAGTGGGTAAAAATTTTTTCCCACATTGTAGGTTGTCTTTTAGTTCTGTTGATGCTTTCTTTTGCAGTGCAGAAGCTTTTTAATGAGATCCCAGTTGTTGACTCTTTCTGCTAGTTCCCATGCTACTGCGGTTTTGTTCATAAAGTCTTATCCTATGCCAACGTCTTCAAGAGTTATGCATAACTTATCTTCCAGCAAATTTAGTGACTTTTTAATATTTACATCTTTAATCCACCTGGATGTTAGTTTAGTGCATGGTGAAAGATAAGGGCCTAGTTTTAATCTTTGGCAGGCTGATATCCAGATTTTCCAACACCATTTATTAAAGAGGCTATCTTGGCTCCAGTGAGAATAGTTGGCTCCTTTGTCGAAAATAAGGTAGCTGAGTACATCTGGAGTTGCTTTTGTATCTTCCAATCTATTCTACTGATCCTCAGGTCTTTTTGTTTTTTTGGTTTTTTTTTTTCTTTTTATTGAGTTTATTGGTAAAATCTAGGTATACAATACAATTACATTCATCATTGGGATTCTGTACCTTTACATAAGAGGTCTTGATTCTCATTTTTCCCCTTGTCCCTGCCCTCCCTTCACCCCCTCCTC
>NW_022900913.1:28985646-28999680 GCF_012274545.1 Fukomys damarensis | reverse complement strand
CAAAGAAAAGAATAATATCCAGAAAACAGCAAAGTTCTGTTGCTGTTGTAGTACCTGGCACCATTTTTTCTATTAACCTCTTAATCATCATCTGGAAAGAGAACATTCTAGAGTAATATCATTAAATGTAGCTCTGATAAAGCACGGTCCCTACTATGTATCATAAAGCAGGTACTAGATATTTTACATTCATAGAGGTATGATACAGTACCGTCCTACATCAATAATACTAGATTCAGTTTTGGTTTGAAATTTACTTTGTCTGCAATTAAGATTGCTACCCCTGTTATTTTCTGGGCTCCTGTCACATGGAGAATTGTTTTCTATCATTTCACTTTCAGTCTATGGACTTCTTTTTGCACTAGGTGTGTTTTTTGTATACAACATATTGTTGGATTTTGCTTCTTATTCCATTTTGCCAGTCTATTTCTCTTGATTGGTGAGTTGAGGCCATTGACATTGCTGGTTATAACTGATATGTACTGACTTATTATTGACATGTTATTGGCCTTTTGTTGACTCTTTTTACTTTTTCACCTTCTCCTTTTAATTTCTTGCCTTGCCTATTTGATTTGCTCTGTTGGGCTTCATGGTGTTGTTGCCTTCATTTTCTTTTGCTAGGATCTTGTTTAGAATTGCTTGTAGTGCTGGTTTGGTATTCATGTAGTTTCTCAGGTGTTCTTTGTCATGGAAGTGTCTTATTTCCCCCTCCATTTTGAAAGAGAGTTTTGCTGGATACATCAGTCTAGGTTAGAGGTTGTTCTCTTTTAGTACTTGAAATATCTCATTCCAGGCTCTCCTTGCCCCAAGGGTTTGTGTTGAAAAATCTGCTGTGATTCTGATGGGCTTTCCTTTGTATGTGATTTGCTTCTTTTCTCTTACTGCTTGTAGTATTTTGTTCTTCTGTTGCATTTCTGGGATCTTAATTATTATATGTCTAGGTGTAGATTTGTTTTTTTATTGTAGATAGTTGGGGTCCTGTATGCCTCAGTTATCTGAATGTCAAATTTTTCCCCTCTGTTTGGGAAGTTTTCTGTCATTAATTCTGAGAACAGCTTTTTTAAGTCATTTGTATTTTCTCCTGCTACTTCATGGATTCCTATCAGTCTTATGTTATTCTTCTTTGCATCACCTAGGAGTTGTTGGATCTATTTCTCATGTTCTCTTACTGTTTTTATGAGACCTCTCTTTTCATGGTCTCTGACTGCAATCTTATCTTCTATATCTGAGAGCCTATCTTCGCATTCTTTTATTCTGTTGTGTACACTTTCAATAGAGTTTTTAATCTCCTGGATATCTGTTTGAATCTGTTTTATGGATTCCATTTCTTTCCTATGTTGGGCGTTTATTTCTTCCATTTCTTTCTTATGCTGGGCCTTCATGGCTTCTATCATGGTCCTGAGCTCATCTATTTTTTTGTCAGTTTCTGCTCTAGAGTCTCGAATCACAACTTCCACTTGCTCACTATCTCTATGGTTATCTGGGAAATTATTTCTGTTTTGAATTTTTCTAGAACCTGATCGATCTGTTTTGGTACTCCTGTGCTTTGAGTTCAGGGTATCCTGGTGGTTCACTATCGGCCTTTTCGTCCTCATTTGCCCTACTGTTTGCCATTGGTGTACTGGAAGTCTGTCCTTGTGTTTTGCTTAAGTGTTTTCTCATTTTAATTTTTGTTGTGGGACTGTCCTTGGTTTAATCTCTGGATTATCACCCAAATCTTCCTGATATAGTTGCACCCTAGCTTCTGTGTCTCTAATGACCCACAGACATTATCATCTTTATAACATCAGAGAAAACAGCTCATCAAATCAACGGCAATGCTTTACCCCAACTGATACAATCAGTGACACATTAAGATCAAGCATAAGTTGGACACTGACCTCCTGTGGTAGTCACTACTCTATCACCCTTAAATCATTTGAATTAAATTGAAATCAAGAAGCAGTCCCGAACATGTCTGCAGTGAACAAAATTTCAATATAGTGTATTTACCATTTAATGGCTCAGACAAAGCAAGGATGCAAGACCCCTGATCTCAGCTGATGGCTAAACCCCATGACACTGACTGACCTTGGGCTGCAAGACCCCGATTGAGTTCCCCAACCTTCTGCATGGTTGAACTCCACAACGTTCTATTATAAGTTTCCCACGCCCTTTCTTTAAAGATGTTCAAAGTTGGGAACTCAGAAAAATACCCTTGATGACCACCTCTGTCTTTGCAGAGTAGGTCCAAAGACTGGCACAGTCAGGAGATCTGACAGTGCGGGGGGAGGAATTATGGGGTTCAGGGGGCGCGGCTACCTTCCCGGTGCTTGAGTGATGGTGGCTGGGTCAGGAGCAGGTGTGGTTCTCCTTCCCGTGGTGGATCGGAGCCCAGACTACCTCCCAGAGCTTGAGCGATGGCGGCTGGGTCGGGAGCAGGCATGGTTCTCCTTCCCGCGGTGGATCAAGGCCCAGACTACCACCCGGCACTTGAGTGATGGCAGCTGGGTCTGGAGCAGGCATGGTTCCAGGCCTTTTTGTTTACCAGTACCATTCTGTTTCTATCACAGTGGCTTTGTAGTATAGTTTCAAATTGGGAATTGTTATGTTTCTGTTGCCTAGGATGGCTTTTGCTATTCTAAGGCTCTTCTGGTTTCAAATGAATTTTTGGATTTTTTTCTCTAGTTCTGTGAGATATACTGTTGGAATTTCAATCGACATTGCATTGTATCTGCATAGCAGCTTCGGTAGTATGGCCATTTTCACTATGTTGATTCTTCCTACCCAGGGCTGCTAGCTGTTTTTAAAACTGATGTGTCAAACAATACTAAAATATGAGGTTAAGTTTAATGGACATACATTTTTTAATTTCAAAACACAGATATTTTTAACAGTCTCCCTTTCTGGCTACAGTGCTCATCTGCATATAATGACTAAAACTTCTGGCAATTTGGGATCTTGAAAACAGTCATCTTAGAAGATCAGACCAACATCCTAAAGCTGGCAAAGTAGAAAATGGAAAACCTTACACTCTTCACGTCAGGACTAAGAAGAGTTCTGTTCCAGGATAATCATCATAGGAGATATGACTTGTCTTATTTGAACCATTTTTAATTAAAGTCTATGAGCTTCTTTGCAAGTAACAAAAGCATGTTTCCCATGAACCTTAACAAAAATAATAGCAGTTAATATGCATCTAGAACTTCCTATGTACAAAGTAGTTTTCACCATTTCCTTTAAAGTTAATCCTTTATTCCTGGAAGCAAGTGTTACTTTGATTCCAAAACCAGGTAAAGACCCAACCAAAAAAGAGAACTACAGGCCAATCTCCCTAATGAACATAGATGCAAAAATCCTCAATAAGATACCGACAAACAGAATACAGAGGGTCATCAAGAAGATCACAGACCCTGACCAAGTTGGATTTATTCCAGAGATGCAAGGATGGTTCGACATACATAAATCAATAAATGTAATACACTATATTGACAGAGTAAAGGACAAAAAGCATATGATCATCCCAATAGATGTAGAAAAAGCATTCAACAAAATTCAACACCCATTCATGATAAAAATGCTGCAGAATATTGCAATAGATAGTCTTTATCTCAACTTGATAAAGGCTACTTATGAGAAACCAACAGCCAACATCACATAAACGGCCAAAACTTGAAAAACTTCATGCTAAAATCAGGAACAAGGCAAGGATGTCCACTATCACCACTCCTCTTCGATGTAGTTCTGGAAACATTAACCACAGCAATTAGACATGAGAGAGCAATTAAAGCAATACAGACAGAAAAGGAAGTTAAACTATTAATATTTGCTGACGATATGATACTCTACATAGAACACCCCCCCCAAAAAAAACTCTACCAAAAGACTTCTAGACTTAATTGACACTTTCAACAGAGTAGATGGATACAAGGTCAACACTCAAAAACCAATAGCCTTCTTGTACACAAATAACAGACTAAGAGAGAAATTAGGGAAACAATTTCTTGCTCGATAGCATCCAAAAAAATGAAGTATCTAAGAATCAATGTAATGAAGAAAGAAAAAGACCTCTACACTGAAAACTACAGCACTCTGAAAAAAGAGATTCAAAGAGGATATAAGAAAATGGAAAGATATCCCCTGCTCCTGGGTGGGAAGAATCAACATAGTGAAAATGGCCATACTACCAAAAATGCTATACAGAGTCAATGCAATCCCAACTGAAATTCCAACAGTATATCTCACAGAACTAGAGAAAATAATCCAAAAATTCATTTGGAATCAGAAGAGCCTTAGAATAGCAAAAGCCTTTCTAGGCAACAGAGACATGACCAAGGGTATCACAATCCCCAACTTGAAACTGTACTACAAAGTCACTGTGATAAAAACAGCATGGTACTGGTAAACAAAAAGACCTGAGGATCAGTGGAATAGATTGGAAGATACAGAAACAACTCCAGATATACTCAGCTACCTCATCTTTGACAAAGGAGTCAACTATCCTCAGTGGAGGAAAGACAGCTTCTTAATTTTGTTGGATAAATTGGATTTCAACCTGCCAAAAATTAAAACTAGACCCTTATCTTTCACCATGCACTAAACTAAAATCCAAGTGAATTAAAAATCTAAGTACTAAAACAGAAACTTTAAGAAGATGGGCATGGTGGCTTACACCTGTAATCCCAGCACTCAGGAGGCTGAGGCAGGAGGATTGAGGTGAGTTCCAGACTAGCCTGGGCTATCCAATGAGATCCACGGCAGTCTGAACTACATAGTGAGACCCTGTCTCAATCAATCAATCAATAAAAGAAACTCTGAACTTACTGGAAGATAAGTTAGGCAGAATTCTCAAAGACACTGGAATAGAAGACTATGAATAAATCCTCAGTTGCCTGGGAACTAGCACAAAGAATCAACAACTGGGATCTCCTCATATTAAAAAGCTTCTGCACTGCAAAAGAAACCACTAGCATAGCTAAGAGATAACCTACAGTGTGGGAAACAAAATTTTTACCAGCTGCTCCTCAGACAAAGGACTATTATCTAGAATATATAAAAATCTCAAAAAAAATCAGACCCCCCCAATACCAAGACCTGATTCAAAAATGGGCACCTGAAATGAACAGGTATTTTTCAGACAAAGAAGTAAAAGCAAATAAATATATGAAAAACGTTCGACATCACTGGCCATTCAAGAGGTGAAAACGAAACAACACTGAGACTCCACCTCACCCCACAAAGAATGGCTGCTATCAAAAAATCAATCAAAAAAAAAAAAGAAAGAAAAAGAAATCAACCACTAACAAATGTTGGTGGGGTTGTGGGTGAAAGGAACTCTTCTCCATTGCTGGTGGGAGTGCAGACTGGTGCAACCACTATGGAAATCAATATGGAGATACCTCAAAGAACTAGGATTAGAGGTTCCATTTGACCCAGATATTACACTGCTGTGTATCTTTACAGAAGAATTAAAAGAATCATACCACAATGATATGTGTGCACCCATGTTTACAGTAGCACAGTTTGTAATAGCTAAAACTTGGAAACAGCCCATTTGCCCATCAGTTAGAGACTGGATAAAGAAGATGTGGTTTCTCTGTAAAATGGAATACTACTCAGCCATAAAGAATGAGAAACTAGTCATTCATAGGAAAATGGATACACTTGGGCGTGGTGGCACAAGCCTATAATCCCAGCACTCGGGAGGCTATGACAGTAGGATTGCTGTGAGATAGAGACCAGTCTGGGCTTACAGAGTGAGTTCTAGGTCATTCTCAACTACATAGTGAGACCCTGTTTCAAAAAGAAAAGAAAATGGATGCATATTGAGGCCATACTCTTCAGGGAAATAAATAAGACATGCATATGTAAATACCGAATAGTTTCTCTGGTGTGAAAAACTAAAATTGTAAATAAGATCCAAATTGCATGTGATAATGTGAAATAGGAAGAAAAGGACTAAAGGTGTAGGGGAAGTGGGAAGAATAGGGGAAAGGAAATAAGGGAAAAGAAAAAATATGAGAAAAAGAAAAAATGGAAACAAAGTCTTTGTAAATAGGGGAGGTTGGAGGGGTTGAAGGGGGGGGGTTGAAGGGAGGGTATAGGGAAAAAATGAGAACTAAGATCCCAAGTCAGGCGTGGTGGTACACACCTGTAATCCCAGCACTCAGGAGGCTGAGGCAAGAGGATTGCTGTAAATTTGAGACCAGACTCAGCTACTTAGTGAGTTCCAGGTCAGTCTCAACTACATAGTGAGACCCTGTCTCAAAAAGCCAAAAAAAACAAGATCTCAATGAATGTAACTGTACTGTATACCTGAAAAATACCAACAAACTCAATAAAAAATATTTTTAAAAAGTTAATCCTTTAATCTCTGCAACAACTACTGAAATAGAGACTAGTATCCTAACTTTACAATTGATGAATCCAAGGCACAGACAAACTGCCACAGAGTCATTAGTCACCTCCACAGTGAGATGAGGTGTAGCCCACAACTGGATTCTTCCGTGATGTGCCTAGATTTTCCCTAAAGACTGTAAAATTACTTGACAATCATCACCTACATTATATTATAGTGAGCTTGCTTCTCTCTCCACAAGCTTATCAAATATATCCCCTTAGTGCTTGTTTATTGGCCAGGTTGTACAGAAGCTGTGATCCACCCACTAAATAGAATTTCTCAATGGACAAATACTATACTCCAAATCACATTCTTCATTCTTATGAAGCATCTAATTATTTTTATTTTTAGATAGGAAGGATTTTACATTTCAACTGAGAAATGTTTCTGCTGCCACCTGCTGCTTCCTTAGAGGAAGAAAAAGAGGGAGAAACATTTTAGAGAAAAGATATTTATTTTTCTCATATGGCCTGAGGACAAAAATCAAAGTGAAACAGAATCCAACAGATTGTAAGCACCTTGACAGAGGTGTTTTACTCATTCTTACGCAGTATAGAGCCAAGCACACTGAAAATACATACAATTTTCTTCACTGAGTCAACCACTTCCCCAACATGTTTTGTTCTTACAATCACCTGATTTTATTAAAATAATAGTTTCCGGGCCCAGGATTTGGCTCAGTGGTTCCAGCGCCTGCTTTGGAAGCACAGGGACCTAAGTTCAATCCCTGATACAAACAAACAAACACACAAATAAATGATAGCTTCCTCTATTTTCCCATAGTTATATACCAATTTTAGATAAGCATTTCTGTAAAAGCATGGGATATGGATGCAACTTTTCTCGAAATTAATTACAAAAGAATAATTAACTACAAACTATCCAAAGCTAGCATGTCTCATCTGGACTGAAGCACACAAATTACAGATTTTTAAGAATGTAATTCAGTACTTGAAAATTTCAGAGCCAATCACAATAGCAACTACTACAAAGAAATGAGTTAAGATGAAAGGTTAAGAGAATACAATTATTACAACTATACGTTAAAATAAGTGTTTTCTAATTGTGGTATTTTTTACCACAGAAATTAAATCTTGCTAAAATGTTTAATCTTTTAATTTATCACAACTTACCAACCTGCCAATTTCATGAAAATTTAAATTTAATTTGAAATCAATGAGAAGATTTTAACCATATTAGTTATAGTTCTTTAAATATTTAGGGATGGAGCAAGCTCTGTGGAAGGCATTTTAAAAATGAAAATGAAGAACAAAGTTTTACTGTCAAGAGAGGAACAATACTAAAACAATTTATAACATTTTTAAACCATTATGGAAGCACAGGCAAAGAATTATTATATCTAAAGTATTGAAATATTTCCTCCCTAATGTAAAACATAAGTTAGGCTTGTAAAATGAGGTAAAATGTAACTAGAAAGGAGAACTATTTCAGGTAAAGAAAAACAATTCTAAAGTTTATCTAATTTCTAAAATTTCTGCAATAATCCCTCCCTTTTTTGAGTCAAGATCTATGTAATTTGGGGTAGCCTTGAACTATGTAGCTCAGGTTGGCTTTGAACTTGGGGCAATCCTCCTGCCTCAGCCTCCCAAGTGCTGGGATTACAGGAACAATGTTTCTTTTCAATCTCAGTGGATCATCCATTGAAAGCATATTAAAATCCTATCTTAAATCATTTTTCTGAATTTTATCCAGTCATGTAACAGAAAAAAGTGCATAATCTATTAATCATAGCTATACCCAGAGTAACTAAATGAATGAAATTTTTCTTCCTGAATTATTTCCTCATACTATGAATTTTAAAAAAGAGGTAACTCTCAAGAATATGAGATGTTAAAAAACAATTTGTATCTGGGCATGATGGTACATGTCTGTAATCACAGCACTTGGGAGGCTGAAGGATGATCACTGCAAGTTCAAGGTTAGCCTGGGCTACATAGTGAGTTCAAGCCCAGCAAGCACTACAAAGCAAGGCCCTGTCTCAAAAAAAAAACAAAACAATTTGTACAATTACAACTTCCAGATATTTCTCAACAATTATTTTATTTAAAAAAAACAATTATTTTATTGAAGCTTTATAGTAATTCATCCTACCACAGCATTACACAGCCCAAACATTGCATACTCACAAACAGATAATCTAACTGCCATTAAAAGAATCAAAGTTTTTGTTTCCTCAAATATGATTTTAATGATCAGGAAGACTCCAAAACCAATCACAAGATAAAATATGGGTACATGAGATTTGGTCAACTTTTTTCACATCAATCAAATTGTTTTAATTCATTGTCTGAATATAATTTAATTGCCAAGATACCATGATGATTATTATCACACTTCCATAAATTATTTCAAATAACATTTTCCATGTACTTGGTAACACTAAGTAAATCTTTCAAAGAGATGTTCAGAAGCCGGGCATGGTGGCGCACACCCTTAATCTCAGCACTCAGGAGGTTGAGACAGGAGGAATGCTGTGAGTTGGAGACCAGCCTGGGCTACATAGTGAGTTCCAGGTCAGTCTCAAATACATAGTGAGACCCTGTCTCAAAAAAATAACAAAACAAAACAAAGAGATGTTCAGAGCTGGGAATTTAGCTCAATGGTTCCACCTCCTACCTTGCAAGCTCAAGGTCCTGAGTTCGATCCCCGGTACCAAAAAACAAACAGATGCTCAATTTATATTTATGTATTTAAATCAGGGAGAGGAAAAGCAGTCCAGGTCTAAGGATGTAACAGTAAATCAGGAAAGTGCAATACATTTAACTTGTCTACAAATACCACAGAACTTTTCAAAAACGTAAAAATCTAAAAAGTCTTTGAAATTCTGAGGTGGAATGCATATATGCTTTACTAAGAAAAACTACAGGAATCAAAAATGTTATATATAAATTACTTCACTATTTAAAGGTACTAAACCCAATGTCCTAATCCCTTCAAGAACCTATTAAAGTACACATTATCATACCCACCTATCAGACAAGGAAATTAAGGATCAGAAATTTGAAAATCTACCCAGTTTTACTCATCTAGTAGAATAAGTTAACCTAGTTCCTCCAAATGTTCTTTCCAATAAATAGTACCATTTTAAAACATTCTCTGGCCAGCTTGGGCTACATGAGTTTATGGCCATCTTGAACTACATCAAGATCTTGTCCACAAAAAAACCAAAAAATAAATAAATAAAAAGGAAATATTTCCTAGGAAGTATAGCTCAATGGTAGAGCACTTGCCTCATATGCAAAAGGTGCTGGGTTCTATCACCAACCATGAGAATGAAAATAAATTTTTTTTAAAAACCATTTTACAAATAAGCAAGACTTCATTTTTTAAAAAATAATATATAAAATCTAGCTGGGTGTGGTGGCACACACCTATGATCCCAGAACTCGGGGCTGAGGCAAGAAGATCACTAGGAGTTTAAGGCCAGCCTGGACTACACAGCAAGACTTTGTCCCAAAAAACAAATAAATAAATGATAGTATTAAAGATCTAAATACAAAATCCTCAAATATATATTGAGACCCTATCTTCTTGGGGACTATAAAACTTACATAGCTAATAAAACAATTCCTATTCATAGCATTTTACATGACATGCTTGAAGAAGTAAAATCAAGATGCCTATACTTTGATAGTATAAGCATTCAGTAGCAGGGCATGGTGGTACACACATGTAATCCCAGCACTCTGGGAGGCAAAGGCAGAAAGATCACAAGTTTGAACCCAGCCTAAGCAATTTAGCAACTTAAGTTCAAACTTTCAAAAAAGGATGAGATGCAGCTTACTGTAAAGGCCTGGGTTCAAGATAAGTGAATATAAACATTCACTGAAATGTTTATACATTAACTGTTTGAAACATTTGCAAATATGCCTCAGGTGGCATGTCTGTATCTTAACCAATATTTGAATTGTTTTTTTGTTTTCTTCCGGTTTTGTAGTACTAAGGATTAAACCCAGAGCCTTCACCCTGAGCTATACCCCTAGCCCTTTTTATTTTGAGACAGGATCTCTATGAGTTGCCCAGGTGCAACTCAAACTTTTCATTCTGTCTCTGCCTCCCACATACTGAGATTACGAGTGTGTACCACCAAACCCAGCCCCTTTTGATCACACCAGTGGTTATACTGCTGAGGTGAGTTAAGGTATGACACCTAGATAATCTCAGGATGGGACTGCTCTGGAGAAAGTGGGAAGGGGCTGGAAACTAAGGTCTATAAGAGCTCAGATGCCAAGAGGTTGGTATACCCGAAAAGGGTATAAAAGCCCCACATTTTCCCCATCCCATAGTTTGACTAATGTATCACTTAATCTGGCTGTTCATCTATATCCTATACAACATACTTTCATAAACCAGTAAACATAAATATTTCCCTGAGTTCTGTGGCCTATACTACCATATTATTAAATGAAAGTAGGGGATCTGGGAACCCCCATTTATAGCCAGTAAATCAGAGGTACAAGCCACAAACTGAGACCTGCAATAAGCATCTGAAATGGAGGCAGTCTCATAGTGGTCTCCAGGTAGTGTCAAAACTGAACTGAATTATTAAAAACCCAGTGAATGTTCTCTATTAGAAATGCACGATATCTAACTAAAATCTACACCTGATATTAGAAGTGAAGTACATGGTAGAGTGTATATGAGCAGGAAAAAATGGCTTGGTTTTTCCCATCTCCTAGAATGCTTTTGGCTTTTTTTCTTTATTTTAATATACATACAAAAATGGACCAGGAATTTAGCTCAGTGACACTGCGACTGCCTCACGGTACTGGATAAAAGAAAAAACAAAATACAAAACTACCCAAAGTATTTAGGGATGAAATGATATCTAGGATGTGCTTCAAAATAATCAGAGAGGGGAAGAAAATGGAAATAATATTAGCTATGAGTTTTTACAGTAGTTAAAATCTAAGTAATAGTTAAATGGTGGTCATCACTGTACTTTTGGGTTTGAAATCTCACATCATGATGGTTTAAAAAAAAAGTGTATGTATGTAGCTGCCTTTTCACCACCACCCCCAAAAGCCACTTCTTCCAATGAACAAAACTGTTTAATTTCAAGTTCACCATCTAAGTATTAAATATTGTGCCTAAACTACTTTTCTTTTTTCTGGAACTGGGGATCAAACTCAGAGCTCATGCTTGCCAAGCAGGTGTACAGTGCCACTGAGCTACATACCCAGCCCAACTACTTAGTATTTTTAAACCAACAACGACAAGTGTGATAACAAATTCATTTAAATCTTTCCAGGAGTCCTACTTGATAGTTGCTCTATCAGGTTAGATCTACCCCTTCTCTAATCTAAGAGTGGTCTGAACCGGATTCAAAGAAAGCAGAAGACTCATTCTCCTCTGAAGACTCTGAGGTAGTACCTAGAATTGCCAAACATCTAGTATCAAACCAGCCTGGAAATTAAATGCCTGATACAACTCATTAAAGCAGGTATTCAGCAGCAGCCACATTCACTGTATGTCTCAATTTTCTATGCTGTTTGAGTCAACAATCAGTGGTGTATGGTGTATAAAGTTCTGAGAGCCACATCTGGCCCAGCCTTACAAATACTGGTTCTGCTATAAGCAGGAAAGAGAAAAATGAAATGAGAGTCAAAGGTGGAAAGAGTGCTAATGAAGAAAATGCTGTTCTTGTTCCAATAAATTAAGAATCCTTATTTGTTCATAGAACACATTTTTTAAAAATTTTAGTATTCAGACCTTCTCTTACTTAGATGCAACTTTTACCATGTTTAAAAGAAAAGGAAAAAATTTCTTGAAGTTCTGCTTCAAAGGATCTGGCACATATGGTCCTTTACAACTTTGAAATTTTTTTTTCTATCTTGTACTCTCAACATATTTGTGTAAGGTATATGCAGCATTAAAAACAATAAAGGGCGAATCTGTGAACTTCTTACCCAGTGTTTTCCGACTTCTTTCTACAGCTGTTCTTCGAGTTTGCTCAAACATTGCTTCCAAGTCAAATGTGCGAGCTTTTTTCCCTAAAACAGGAAAAAGTAGCAGACTATGATTATCTTGCAATAAGCTGGCCAAACCTTAGGTACTCCATAGTTATTACTGATCAGAAACCGCCTCATCTATTATATAGTATGGCTCCAATGTAATTATACAATACCAAGGAATTTTTTTTACCAAAGAATTTTTAATGACAAACTCATAACTACAGATTCTCATTTAAAATGCTGAAACCAGAAGTATTTCACCAACTACAGAAATGATCCCTGAAAGTATAGCCCTCCAGAATTATTTCAGATTTCAGAGTTTTTCATAATTAAAGTATTTGTATAGGCTTTATTAATTGCACATCCCTACTCTGAAATCCAAAATCCAGCTGGGTGCAGTGGCTCAAGCCACTCCCAACACTGAGAAGACTGAGGCATGTGGATAACTGCAAATTCAAGGCCAGCCTGGGCTCCATAGTGGGCTCCAAGACCAGCCAGAACTACATAGCAAGACCTTGTCTCAAAAAACAAAAACCAAAAATTTAATTAAATTTTTTGAGTACTTTTTGAGTACAGTACTGGCATAACACACAAAAAGCTTGAAATTCAGATTTTTCAATTAGGAATGCCAACCTGCAAAATTAAACCAGCCAACTTTTTTATCCCCCTCTAATTTATCTAGATTCCCTTGAAACATCACTGGTGTGTTAGGCAGAATGAAGAATGTCCACATCTTAATCCCTGAAATAGGAGAAAAATGGCAAAAGCGACTTTTCAGATATACTTAGGTTTTACAGACTGACTATGTAGCCCGTCTTAAACTTGCAACACTCAGCTTCCTGAGTGCTGGGATTACAGGCACATGCAACCATGACCAGCTTTCATCTGAACGTCTGACCTACAGAATTATAATATAATAAACCTGTATTAAAATGTTAAACATGTGGTAATTTGTTACAGCAGCAATAAAAAATACAAATGAAAAGCCAGGTGTGGTGGCTCACACCTGTAATCCCATAGCGAGGCTGAGGAGGATAGCTGCAAGTTCATAATCAGCCTGGGCTACACATAGTGAGTTCCAGGGTAGTCTGAACTACATAGGGAGATCCTATCTAACTATAGGAAAAAAAAAAAAAAAAAACACTGCATACACACTAATGAAAATTTTTCTTTAGTACATTATCTTAGCATAGTAGTAAAATCCCCAAAGAACCAAACACTAAAGGGGAGAAGTAAAGCTACAGAACTGAGGCTGATCCCCAGTAACTTTGTTAACTCTTAAAACTTTCTCCTACTTGGCTTAAGCCTCTGGTTCATGCCTCTCGCTCCTGAGTACATGAATGTGGTACTGGGATGGTGACCAAGTATGTGTGAACACAACCCAAGGCCAACATATGTAAGTCCTCAAACACTGGCTTCTAGCTACAGTTCAAACTCTTGGGAGACTTAGGCTGAAGAATTGCTTAAACTCAGGAGTTGAGGCTCAACCTAGGCAACACAGTGGTCCCCATTTAAAAGAAAAAAGATTGGCCCAACTTAAACAAGTAAGCACAATGTTTAAGTTTTGTTGTTTTTTTTTCAATACCAGGGATCAAATTTAGGACCTTGAGCTTGCCATGCAGACATGATGCTGCTGAGCTACATCCCCGGCCCATTACATTGTTAAATTATTACCAATAC
>NW_022900913.1:28979484-28985520 GCF_012274545.1 Fukomys damarensis | reverse complement strand
CCCCCCCCAAAAAAAAAAAAAAAAAAAAAACTATTACCAATTCAGTAATGCATAATGATCAAAATAGGACATCAAAGGCTGGGGATATAGCTCAGTGGCATTACGCCTGCCTCGCAAGTGCAAAGTCCTGAGTTTGATCCTTAGTCCTGGAAAGAATAAAAAAAAAAAAAAAAATAGGACATCAGATCAGAAGTCTAGAAAGGGGTCAATGAAATTAGGAAAAATCTCAATTTTTTGAATGGATAGCTCTTAAAATTTTAAAATACAAAGTAAGAAAACATTTTTCACATTCACACTGGCAAAATTTTGTTTGCTTTTTCTTTTTTCTTTTTAAAAGTAATACTCTGCATGGATAAAGATACTATAAAAATAGCATTCTCACCTACTGTTGATTTTGGTAAAAACTGAAACAATCTTTGCAAAGGGCATTATGGCAATAAGTAGCAAGATGCTTTAAGAGATACCAAATTATATTTCTGAAAAAAGTATTCCCTCTTTTAGAAATCTATCCTATGTAAATACACATAAAAAGCTTTGTAGAAAAAGAAAAGTGTTATTCAAAAAAATGTTTCAATATTTTTGGTAAAAAAATTACAATTAGAGAGGGCGTGAAGGGAGGGCAGGGGTAAGGGGGAAAATGAGAATCAAGACTTGTCATGTAGAGGTACAAGATCCCAACAATGAATGTAACTGTACTGTATCCCTAAAATGTACCAATAAACTCAAAGCTGAAAAAAAAATTACAATTAGAAACAACAAAAGGGAAAGTTAACAAAAGTATTACAAATTATGGCACCTCTACTACTGTATTACCCATTAAAAATTATGTTTTGGCTGGGCATGGTGGCACATGCCTATAATCCCAGCACTTGGGAGGCAGGAGGATCACTGTGAGTTCAAGACCAGCCTGGGGTACATAGTGAGTTCCAGGTCAGTCTCAACTACATAGTGAGACACTGTCACGACAAAAAAATATTATGTTTTAAGACAGCCAAGGATTTCACTCAGTGATTCCGCTGCCTGCCTTGTAAGCACAAGGTCCAGGGTTTGATCACTGGTAGAAAAAAAAAAGTATAAATTTGGGCTGGGGATTTAGCTTAGTGGTACTGCCACCTGCCTCACAAGCACAAGGACCCAACTTCAATCCCCAATACAAAAAAAATTATGTTTTAGGGGGTTAGGAGTGTAGCTCAATGGAAGAGCTCTTGCTTAGCATGGGAGGCGGCCCTGGATTTAATCCTCAGCATAATGGGAAAAAGAGAAAAAAAAAATGTTTTGGAAGAATATCTTATAACATGAGAAAATGCTCAAAGTAAGGTCTTTAAAATTGTGTATCGGTGATATCGCCTCTCTTAGATCTTTCAGTGATAAAACTCACTGGGGAATGAATGCCATAGATTTGCTATCAATGTGTGTGTGTGTGTGTGTGTGTGTGTGTGTATACACATTTATTCATGATATAATTCAGAGCAGAAAAATTCACAGCAAATTGTTTTGATTTCTGGGAGTATGAATGATACTTCTTTCTTCCTTGTAATTTGCGTTCTCTAGATTTCCTGGAATTAAAAAGTGTTATATCCCCCCCATTCAAAAAAGTGTTACTTTTTTTTTTCTTTTTATTGAGTTTATTGGTACAATCTAGGTCTACAATACAGTTACATTCATTAATGAGATCCTGTACCTTCACATGACAGTTCTTGGTTCTCATTTTTTTCCCCTTGTCCCTGTCCTCCCTTCACCCCCTCCTCCCCTCCCCATTTACTAACTCTATTTCCATTTTTTCATTTTCTCATATTTTTTTCTTTTCCCTTATTTCCTTTCCCCTACCCTTCCCACTTTCCCTACACCTGAAAAAGTGTTACTTTTGAGGGCTAGGAATTTGGCTCAGTGGCACCATGCCTGTCTCACAAGCTCTAACAAGGTCCCAAGTTCAATTCACAGTGCCAAAAATTTTAAATATAAAAAGAATAAAATAAGTGTTACTTTAAAAATTAAGACAAAAAAACCTTTAAAAAAAACCTGAAATAAACACATGTGCCACAATTACACTTACACAGATGTGACCACAGAGATGATACTAAGTATGTTGCTCAAAGTATTAGCTAAATAAATGATTTAATTCCAGCACTCCAGTTGCTTTAGCAGGAGGACTGCCACGAGTTTGAAGCCAGTCTGGGCTACATACTCAGTTCAAGGTCAGCCTGAATTGCATAGTGGGACGCTGTTTCAAAAGATAAATAAGTAAATAAATGAAGCTGAACAACCATCACAACATCACTTAATAGCCCATTTGTTCCCGTAAGGAACAAGTCTCTTTAAGGACTTACTTAGCTCTATCTCAGGAAGCAAAGAAACAACAGCCTGCAAGTGTCTTCCTCCAAGTGAGTCACAAAAGCCATCCCTTTCTCTCAAAGTTTCTCACAAGTGTCATCTGAACTGGCATCAATAGATCAGCAGGTTAGAAGACGAACAGGTCTATGCTGCAGCTAAAGTAATTCGGAGTTGTCCCAGCGAGAAGGTGCAGGGCAGAAGTGATAGTTCGGCCGCCTCACCTAATATAAATTTCAGTCCCCGGGGGTGGGGGCACTCAGTCCGGACCATCACTCACCGAACCCCGTGAAGCCCATGGTCACCGCCAGCTGTGGGTCCGGTCCCGCCACGTCGGGTGCTGTCACTGTGGGAAGAAGGGAGGCCTCGTTAGTAAAGGGTCCCCGGGTCTCCGCCGCCCACACTGCCCGCCCGCCCGGGCTCGCCTCCCACAGCCGACCTTCGCTAGGCACGGAACGCTCCATAGCCATCCTCGTAGGAAGACACCCGCCAGCTACAACCCACAACACTGGGGCATCCTCCC
The DNA here is from genome assembly GCF_012274545.1 of Fukomys damarensis. Lineage (NCBI taxonomy): Eukaryota > Metazoa > Chordata > Mammalia > Rodentia > Bathyergidae > Fukomys > Fukomys damarensis. The sequence continues at coordinate 28,982,669 of NW_022900913.1, read as the reverse complement.
GGCAAACAGAGAGGAAGTGTTAATCGCTGAACGTCAGCGGCGCCGCAACCGCCAAGAGCGGCACCCTCCGCGGAGGAACCGACACTTGCAGTCAAGCGCCACCCTGGCGGTCAGGCGGAGAAATAGCACCGAGGCCGCTAGCAGGTATCCCCAGCAGACCAAACTATTTATATTACCTGTAGTTTCTGCAAAACCCTTGAGTTTTGTTTCCCTCCTTTTCGTTTTATTTTGTTTTGCTTTGGTAGAGACCTAGGGCCTCGCTCCTGCTAAGTAAGTGCTCTACCACTAAGCTACATCCCTAGTTCAACTTCTTGACTTTTAAGGTGAGTGAACCCCTATTTTGAAGGTAGAAGTGACAATCTCCCCGCAAAGCCTCTTGCGGTTAGAGATGGAGCTTCTCTCAGCTGGATGGGTCTAGGGTGTGTGATAATGGGATTAAGGATGGGATGCTGGGATTGAGGGTGCCCCACTCTATGTGAATGAGGGTAGACAGACTGGATAGAATATAAGGGACAGAAAGATTCAGCCATGGCTTGCTGCTTCGCTGCCATGCTGCTTCATTGCTTTTCTGCCTTGCTGCCTTCTGTCTGCACTGCTTCGCCATGGACTGTTTCTCCTCTGCCATACCCCTCTCTATGCCAACCTGTCTTGGAGCCAAGCCAGCCAAGTATGAACTGAAAAAAACCTCTACAAACTGTAAAACTTTGCTCCTTTAACTTTGAGTGTTGGGTATTTTTTGTCTCAACAAGGAGAAAAGTAACTAAGATAGGTGTGATATTAAAAATGTCGGTGTCATAAGTTCTATTAACTCGTTGAACTGATACTTCTCAAATCACCAACTTTGATATTTTACAAATAACAAAGTACAAAATAAACTCACTCCATGTTATACAATTATACAGGGATGAAAGATAGATGAAAGTAGAAGATAGACCAGTAAATCTTAAGTAAATGGGGATATAGTTCAGTGATACAGCATTTGCCTAGCAAGTGCTAGGTTCTGGGTTTGTTCTCCAGCACCACACATAGATACATACACACGAATGCACACATATAACCACAGATTCACTAATTTCAAATTCTACATTTCAATTAATCTTTAGGAAACTACCTATCACTTGTAATGTTTTGGTGTAGTAAAAAAATAATTATCACAAGTATCTAAAAGGGCTATGAAAATACTCCCTTTCCCAAGTATGTAAATGACACTAGCTTTTCCTCAAATATTTCAGCTAAACAACATACAACATATTGATAGCAGATGGAGATATGAAAACCCAGTATGTATTACTAAGCCAGATTTTAAAGTTTTGCAAAATTAGGAAATGATGCTACTGTTCTCTCTAGTGTTCAGTTTTACAAAGCACAGTGACTTATAATGTTATTTATATTCATGTGGATTTGCTTTGTTATACTTCTAAATGAATTTAAAATTTTAATTTTCTTTTTAAGTTAATGTGTAATAAATGTAACCCATACAAAACAAAAACTCTTGGGCCAAGGATTTAGCTCAGTGGTTCCGCCACCTTCCTCACAAGCACAAGGACCTGAGTTTGGTCCCGGTACCAAAACAAAATAAAACAAATCTTTGAAATCTTTAAAATAAAACAAGAGATCCTGAGACCAAAATATTTTAGAATGTCTGCCCCAGAGACAACAACTTCCTTGCCCTACAGTTTTTTGGTGTTGTTTTGTTTTTGTTTTTTGGGGTTTTTTTTTTTTTGTTTTTTTTTTTTGATACCAGGTATTGAACTCAGGTACTTGCCCTTGCAAGGCAGGCCACCGAACCACTGAGCTAAATCCCCAGCACGACAACAACTTCCTATAAAGGGCCAAAGAGTAAGTAATTTTAGGCTTTGTATCCTTCCAGTCCGTGTACTCAGTTCAACGGGTATAATAGGAAAGCAGCCATAGACATGTAAATAAATGGGAGTAACAGTCCAATTAGAGGCTTGAGACGTTGTTGCTATGCAGAACTATTAAGAACAACTTTGCTGGATTATAGACACAATTTATAGAGTTGAAAACTCTCAATTGTCTGTTTTGTGTTGAATTAAAAGTAAGCGCCATGCCACATTTTCATATTTTATTTAATTTTTTTTTATTTTTTATTTTGGTACCAGAGATCAAACTCAGTCTTTGTGCTTGCGAGGCAGTCACTAGAACCACTGAGCTAAATCCCTGGCCCCAGACTGTCATATTTTAACCTGTGATCTACCTAAATAAATAAAAGTAAACTGACTCAGACATGGTGGCACATACCTCTAATTACAGCACTCTGCAAGGTTGAGGCAGGAAGGAGGATTGCAATTTGAGGTCCCACCTAGGCAATTAATGTTTTTTCCTCCTGGGAAATTAGCAAGACTTTTTCTCAAAATAAAAAATAAAAGGAGTGGGATGTAACTCAAGACCCAACTGCCTATTTATTCATCTATAATAAAAATCCTACTTTTTTCTGGTATAGTAGACACCTCCATCGTCAGTTTCCTTTCCAACATTTTCAGTTACACATGTGTCAAACACAACCCAAAAATTTCAAATTGAAAAAACTCCAGAAATATTTGGTGAATTTTAAATCTTGCAGTGAGATGTAATGAAACCTCACATCAATTTGCTCAGGCCTGCCACAGATGTGCATCATCCCTTTGTCCAATGTATCCACATTGCACATGGTACATTGCATATGTAAGGTGTAGCATGTGAAAGGAAGGTACCATAGGCAGTAAAAGAATTTACCAATTGTCAAGGGAATGTCAGAAAGTTTTAAGAGTTTATTGATACACTGCAAGGAAACAGGAGATGAATTCCAAGTGAGGACCACAACTTTAATGTAAATGGCTGGGGTTTTTATAAGGGTTTGAGGGTGTGAGAGGGGTATGATCAAACAAGGATCCCAGGAAGGCTTTTTTCTTAACTTTTGTTTGTTTGTTTTTGTTTTAGTTTTTGGACACAGGGTTTCACTAGGCAGTCCAGGCTGCCCTCCAGCTTACCATGATCCTCCTACTCCACCTGTGCTGCCACTCCTGGTCCAGGAAGGTTTTATTTAGGTCAGCTTGCACTCTCTTTTTTTTTTTTTAGCTTAATTGAGTTTATTGGTACATTTTAGGGATACAATACAGTTACATTCATTGTTGGGATCTTGTACCTCCACATGACAAGTCTTGATTGTCATTTTTTCCCCTTAC
>NW_022900913.1:28977872-28978301 GCF_012274545.1 Fukomys damarensis | reverse complement strand
ATAAATGGTGTTGGAAAACTGGATCTCAACCTGCCAAAGATTAAAATTAGACTCTTATCTTTCACCATGCACTAAATTAAAATCCAAGTGGATTAAAGATCTAAATATTAAAACAGAAACATTAAACTTGCTGGAAGGTAAGTTAGGCAGAACTCTGGAAGACATTGGTATAGGAAAAGACTTTATGAACAAATCCTCAGTAGCACGGGAACAAGCAGATAGAATGAACAACTGGGATCTCATCTTACTAAAAAGCTTCTGTGCTTCAAAAGAAACCATCAGCAGAGCTAAGAGACAACCTACAATGGGGAAGAAATTTTTACCAGCTGTTCCTCAGACAAAGGACTATTATCAAGGATATATAAAGAACTCAAAACAATCAGCCCCCCCAAATATAAAGACCTGATTCAAAAATGGGCATCCGAAATG
>NW_022900913.1:28972729-28976710 GCF_012274545.1 Fukomys damarensis | reverse complement strand
AGCTCCTTTGTCAAAGATGAGGTAGCTGAGTACATCTGCATTTGTTTTTGTGTCTTCCAGTCTGTTCCACTGATCCTCAGGCCTATTTCTTTGCCAGTACCATGCTGTTTTTATCACAGTGGCTTTGTAGTATAGTCTCAAATTGGGAATTGTTACACCTGGTGCCATGTGACTTTTGCCTATAATGGCTTTTGCTATTCTAGGTCTCTTATGGTTTCAAATGAATTTTTGGATTCTTTTTTCTAGTTCTGTGAAATATAGTGTTGGAATTTCAATTGGCATTGCATTGAATGTATATAACAGTTTTGGTAGTATGGCCATTTTCACTATGTTGATTCTTCCTACCCAGGAGCAGGGGATATCTTTCCATTTTTTTATATCCTCTAATTTCTTTTTTTTGCGCTCTCTCTGTGTGTCTGTTATTTGTATATAAGAAGGCTATTGATTTTTGGGTATTCACCTTGTATCCAGCTACTCTACTGAATCTGTCAATTAAGTCTAGAAGTTTTTTGGTGGTGTTTTTTGGATCTTATGTAGAGTATTTAGATTGATTCCTAGATACTTCATTTTTTGGATGCTATTGTAAAAGGAATTTTTTCCCTTATTGCTCTCTCTGTGTGTCTGTTATTTGTATATAAGAAGGCTATTGATTTTTGGGTATTCACCTTGTATCCAGCTACTCTACTGAATCTGTCAATTAAGTCTAGAAGTTTTTTGGTGGTGTTTTTTGGATCTTCAATGTAGAGTATCACATCATCAGCGAATAATGACAGTTTAACTTCTTCCTTTCCTATCTTTATTGCTTTAATTTCTTTCTCTTGTCTAATTGCTGTGGCTGTTTCCAGAACTATATTGAGGAGGAGTGGAGATAATGGGCATCCTTGTCTTGTTCCTGATTTTAGCATGAAGGTTTTCAGTTTTTGGCCATTTAATATGATGTCGACTGATGGTTTTTCATAGATAGCCTTTATTAAGTTAAGGTATAGACCATCTATTCCAATTTTTGCAGGGTTTTTATCATGAACGGGTGTTGAATTTTATCAAATGCTTTTTCTGCATCTCTTGAGAGGATCATATGGTTTTTGTCCTTGGCTTTGTTAATATAATGTATTACATTTATTGACTTTCATATATTGAACCACCCTTGCATCTCTGGAATAAATCTGACTAGGTCAGGATGGATGATTTTCTTAATAATCCTCTGTATTCTGTTTGCTAGTATCTTATTAGGATTTTTGCATCTGTATTCATTAAGGAGATTGGTCTGTAATTCTCCTCTTTAGTTGCATCTTTCCCTGGTTTGGGAATCAAAGTGATACTTGCTTCCAGGAATGAATTTGGAAGTATAGCTTCCCTTTCGATTTCATTGAAAAGTTGAAGAGTAATGGCAGTAGTTCTCTAAATATCTTGTAAAATTCAGCAGTGAATCTATCAGGACCTGGGCTTTTCTTTGTTGGTAAATTTTTAATTACATTTTCAATTTCACTGACTGTAATTGGAGTGTTTAAAATGTTTTTATCTTCTTTGTTCAATTTTGGTAATTCGTAAGTATCTAAAAATCTGTCCACTTCTTCTGTGTTTTCCATTTTATTGGAGTACAGGTTCCCAAAGTAGGTATTCATGATCCTCTGGATTTCTTTTGGATCTGTTGTGACTTCTCCTTTTTCATTCCTGATTGCATGGATCTAAGCCTTGTCTTTCCTTTTTTTTTATAAGATTAGCTAAGGGTTTGTCGATTTTATTTATTCTTTCAAAAAACCAGCTCTTTGTTTCATTTATTTTTTTTATCATTTTCTTAGTTTTAATTGCATTGATTTCTGCTCGGATCTTTATAATTTCCTCTCTTGTTTGAGCTTTGGATTTTTCTTGCTCTTGTTTTTCTCGGAGTCTATGTTTCATCACTAAGTTGTTTATTTGAGCCCGCTCTGTTTTTCTAATGTGGGCATTCAATATTATGAATTTTCCCCGTAGAACTGCTTTCATCATGTCCCATAGATTCCTGTATGTTGTATTGGCATTCTCATTTATTTGTAAAAACTGTCTAATTTCTTCTTTAATTTCCTCTGTAATCCATTGATTGTTGTGTTCTCCATTGATTGTTTAGAAGAGTGTTGTTCAGTTTCCATGTGCTTGTGAAGTTTCTATAGTTTCTTGTGCTATTGATCTCCAGTTTAATTGCACTATGATCTGATAATATACAGGGGATGACTTCAATTTTTTTGCATTTGTTTAGACCTGTTCTGTGAGCCAATATGTGGTCTATCTTGGAGAATGATCCATGTAGCTTGCACTCTCTTTATCTCATGGCAATAGTTGCATTCTGTTAATTGTTAAAAAAGAAACAATTTGACATGGCTTCACAGAAGGCGCTTAAGGACAGACATTAATAGGTTCCAGACAATCAGGAAGAAATATGTGTGTTCCACTACAAAGGAATATTTACATTCACTTTTAATGTGTACTTTTGCCTGTATAGCCAGGCGATGGAGGGAGTGCTTTGTTCTTAAAAGTTGTAAATTAACTCATTCTCTGCTGGCAGTTAGCCTCCTCACTACTATTGAGGTATCACAGTACTAGTGTTCAACTAACCCTTTTACTTAATAATGGCTCCTAAGTGCAAACATTTATCAAGTATAATTCTTGTTTTAATATTAGCAATGGTCATTAGCCTCTTAGTGTGCCTAAATTATATATTAAACCTTACCATGGGTCTGTTTATACTAAAAAAAATAATACAACTGTCATTTAGTAGTAACTGTGATTTCAGACATGCATTTCAGGTCTTGGAACAACGGGGTACTGCTGTATATTTGCTAAGAAGTCAAAATATAAGTATATATATATTGTCATAGAAGTTTTAATATTTAGAAATTTACTTAAACATTTGAGTGATAAAGTAATTCAAATGACAAAAAAAAAACCCTACTCAGTTATTGATTTGCTAAATAATTAAGAGCACAACTAAATGTTTTACCTGTTTTCTTTTTTTTTTTGAGACTTGGTTCTCATATGAAGTTCAGTCTGGCCTTGAATTCATTCCGTAGTCCAGGCTGGCCTCAAACTCTCAGCTGAGATCTTCCTGTCTCAGTCTCCCCAGTGCTGGGATTATGATGTGCAGCATGCTGGGCTGAGGTTTCAAACAAGAGTTTCTCCCCTCATCCCCCATCCCCTTCTTTTTTTTTGGTCCTGGGAATGTAACCCTGGACCTTAGGCATTCTAGGCAAGGGTTCTGAGGTACAACTCCAGCCCAGGAACTGTTTTTTCAAGACATGTGTCCCAAATTATCCATTCAAGTTTCCTCCTGCAGGAAAAGTAGCCTCTCTTGTTCCTTTTATCTTCTGCTGCATTAGAAAAATTACAGTGATGCATTTGAATTGCCTCATATGTCTCTGTGAAACACCTGAGGACAGGAATGTTGTGTTTATTATTCAAAGCACCAGGTACAGTTCCTGATAAAGTGGACATTCAGTTTCCTAAAATAATAGGTGCCTTTTTTAAAAAAGAGTAACAATTCCTGCACTAAGTGCTAGGGATAAAAAGGTGAATTAGAACTACCTGCTTCATCTGTGTAACAGGAGGACAAACATGGAAGGCCCCAAGTGCCCGCAGCGAATACCTCCTTAAACACGTAATTTGTCACAGTAACGTACACAGAGCTAATGATAAAGGTATGCAAACATGAAAGACTAACAACTTTTAATTTACTCTGTCGTCCATGAGGAATAAAGTGAAATTCTGGTTCACTTGTAACCTGTTTCTAAGGTACCCATTTCTAAATACCGTTCGAAGTTATTTAGGGCATCAAAGTCATTGATGCACGAAGTCTTTTAACAGTGGCAGTTGCTGAAATCCTCCTAGGAAAGCTCGAGGTCAAGGACCGGCACGCGGCGCAACCGAACCGAACGAGAACCACAACGTCGCCCCTCAGACTGCTGACTCCATTTCCCATTTCTTCCTCCCCGTTCCTTCCCACCCTTCCCC
>NW_022900913.1:28959266-28972643 GCF_012274545.1 Fukomys damarensis | reverse complement strand
CCCATTTCCCCTTCCCCAACAAATTTTCCCACCCAAAGCCCCGCCCCATCCCAAAGCCCCGCCCCTCTCTCCACCCTCAGCGTCAGGCCCTAGAATTAGCTTCCTTTTACAGCGTCCAAAGGGCGCTTCCAGGTCCCCACCTGAGCCGGAAGTGCGTCATGACCAGGCGCCAAGGCGCTAGTTTGGCGGGCGCGCCTTAAGCCTTGTATGTGAGTTAGTTTCTTGGGTCTTCTAGCGCTTTTCCTTGGAATTTGACTATTTCTGGACTCTGGGGTCTACAATTTGCGACATGCCGTCTTCTTCAGTCGGCGCGGTGATGCCGACCTCTACGTCAGCCTCAGCCCTACAAGAAGCTCTCGAAAATGCAGGACGGCTTATCGACCTCCAGTTGCAAGAAGACCGCATGTACCCGGACCTTTCCGAGCTTCTCATGGTGCCTGCCCCAAGTGAGTGATCCGTGCCTATTTGGTCCTCCTGCTTTCTCCACCGAACGAACTCGCCTGACTTTTCAACCTGGTCATCGCAGGGTTGGTCCTGGAAAGGACATGCTGAGATTTAGGGCGCTGCTCGCTGGCTTTTTAAAGAGCAGCAGTCTCTTCGTTGTTTTCTTGGCGCTCACTTTCTTCAGTATAGATATTTAAGCAAGCTCCCGTTGAAGCAGAAAGAGCCAGAAACTCCCTAACCCTAATAAGCGTCTTGCTACTCCCAAAGTGTTTATCACTAAAGACGGATAAGTATCTCCTGATCTTGTCCCATGTTTATTATTTATATTAATAATTAAGTCGGAAAAACAAGCGAAGTTAATTTGGAGATTGTTATATTCTCTCCAAGATGTGCTTTGTTATGTATAGAGCTAGTGTAATATGAATGCTCAGGAGTGTTAAAAGACCTAACAGTGAAATAAAGGAAGCTAACAGGGAAATCAGCAGTGCTGTGGACAACGAGGGTACAATGTCAACAAGAGAGGTGACTGGAAAGTTATTCGTTTAATAGTTTTAAATTATTAAATTACATAAGTTGCTAGAGTGACCCTTTTGGGAGATGAAAATTCTACAAAAGAAGAGGCCAGAAAGAAAGCTACAGATGAGATTTTTGGTGAACAAGAACCAGGGTAATTAACCAGGATTATCTTTGCTATGTAAATGGAAAACACGCCTCTTGACCATTTATGAAAAAATCCTAAATTCAAACTTAGACATAATGACACATTCCTGTAGTCCTGTCTACTGAAGAGACTGAGCCAGGATACTTGAATCCAGGAGTTCAAGGCCAGCCTGGACTATGTAGTGGTACCCTGTTTCAAAAAGCAAAAAGAATACTGGAAGAGAAGTCACAGCAATATAAATCAAACATGATTTTATATATAGTTAGTTAATCCCTACCTAGAGGTTTATTGTATTTTTTTGTACTTGTATGTATCTCTTAAATTTTATGCATTCTAAAATTGTTTTTGTATGTCACTTTTTCCCAACAGCTTTGTTTCTAGAGAGCCTGAAATTGTGCCTGGGGTAATTTGTTTGTCAGTCAAGTCTGATGTTCGGGATTAGGAGGCTCAAATTGAGTAAACCAGCCCAATCCTGCCCTTTGTGATCAGTCTGGGTTTTTTCTAATCAGATATTGGCTGTGTGATCGCATTTGCATTGGGCCTGTTGGTCTGGGGGGAAAATCTGAAAGAAAAAAGCATGGATTGTTTTAATCTATGAATGTTTAAAGTAGGAAGTGCAATAAGCTTTTTCCCCAATTAAGTCTTTTGTTTGATCATAGTTTTTATCTTTTGATCCCACAAAATTTTATACATATTTTCCATTTTAGAATAGTAAAATAATACTGAACTATTAAACCAGGTATTTCTTTTGTTAAGTCCTTAATAACTTTCCCTTGGCTTTGAAACCAGTAGCTGCACTCTTTATTTTTTTGTTGTTGTTTGTGTTTTTGTTTTTTGAGACAGGGTCTCACTATGTAGTTGAGACTGACCTGGAACTCACTATGTAGCCCAGGCTGGTCTCAAACTCACAGTGTTCCTCCTGCCTCAGCCTCCTGAGGGCTGGGATTACAGATGTGCGCCACCACACCCAGCTGGCAACTGCCCTCTAGAACAGTGGAATTTTTTCATCTTACTCTGTGTCAGGTCAGAACTAATCTCTATACCTTTAGAGCCACTATATGCATTTTTTTGTGTGAGACTTGAAAGGCTGCTTTATATGCAATTGATGATCAATATATTATTATAAATACATGCTTTGTTTTCCTTTTGTAGATAATCCCACTGTTTCTGGCATGTCTGATATGGATTATCCTCTACAAGGACCTGATTTGCTGTCAGTACCCAATCTTCCAGAGATCAGTTCCATCCGAAGAGTTCCTCTTCCTCCTGAACTTGTTGAACAGTTTGGACGTATCCTATTTACTTTGCATTTAAGTATTTGAAAAATGTTAAAACTTGTATTTTCGTTATAATTCTTATTTTGTGTTTAGTTAAGTGTGGCATATATGTGTTCATTTAAGTTTTTTTGTTTTTTTGTTTTTTTTTTGCACTGGGGATCGAACTAGGATCCTTGTGTTTGCGAGGCAGGCGCCAGAACCACTGAGCTAAATCCCCAGCCCTATATGTTCATTTAAATGTTTTGTTTTAAGTACATTTCAAGCTAGGCATGGTAGTGTATACCTGTAATCCCCACACTTGGGAGGCTGAGGCAGATGTATATGTTTGAGGCAGTGTGGGCTACGTAGTGAGTCAAGGCTGGCCTGGATTTCGTAGCAAGACCCTGTCTAGAAAGGAAAAATAAAAATGTTTAAGTATATTGGTAGCTTGGTGTTTTTATACAGCACTGGAAATACGTCTCTTTGTTTGTGATAGTATCGGGGATCAAACCAAGGGCCTAATGCATGCTAGCCAAGATCTCTACCACTGAATCAGGACCAGACTTCCTCCTACAGGTTATAACTTTTTTGATCATAAGCTTCAAGTCAAAAGATGTTGAAATAAGTTCAAGAAAAATGATGAGGGCTGGGGATTTAGCTCAGTGGTTCTGGCAACTGCCTCGCAAGCACAAGGACCTGAGTTTGATCCCTAGTACCAAAAAAAAGATGAAATTGAACGTTCTACCTTACATCCATACTATCTCAGATATGCAGTGTAACTGCATGATGGGTGTGTTCCCTCCTATCAGCAGAGCATGGCTCACAATTGACAGTGACATATTCATGTGGAACTATGAAGATGGGTATGTATTTAAGGAGCTTTGTTTTAGTGTGATTTAGTCATCCTTATTAATTATTACAGCTAGTGTTCTGTGCATTAGATGATGCCTGATTTATCTTCCATTCATTTAACATCCAGGTCAATGTCTCTTAATACTTCATATTAATCATTGGAATATGGGTTCTATGTTAAGAGTTCTGAAATTGTGCTAAGAATCTCCATTTGTAACCAGCTCTCAGGTGTTGCTCTAGCCTAAGCATCAGTCTTTTTGTGCAAATGTGAAAAAGATAGTTTGTCATTTTTAAAGACCTGTTTTCCTTGATTTTTTTTTTTTGTACCAAGTATCTAACTCAGGACCGTGCATTTCAATAGAATGGGCATCTAGGAATTTATTGAAGTGGCTTAACAATTTTGTTGTCATTTTTCTGGTCTTCACCTTGTATTTAAATGTGTTGAATAGAATCTTAAGTGAAGGCCCAAGGTAATCCTGCTTATCGTAGATGGACCTGGTAATCTTCCTTTTGACTTTTTAGAGAAAAATATAGTTTTATTTCTACTTGAACATCATATTATCCTTAAGTGCAGTACAGAATAACCAGTAAGAAGGCCCATATTGCTGAGCATGGTGGTGCATGCTGTAATCCCAGTACTAAGAAGGCAAAGGCAGGAGGATCATTGTGAGTTCCAGGCCAGTCTGCACTACAAAGCAAGACTGAGTCTCAAAAAAAAGAAAGCCCATATAGTTAAAACGTTATTCTTGCCCTGAGTAACTCATGTTCTTTTTAGGAACATGGTCACCACACATTTAAAAACTATATCATTGACTCAAAACTGACACTATGTAATAGCTTATATTTCTACATTATGTGAAATAATGTTTCAAAGTAAAGGTTTCATATCTTTTTTTTTTTTTTGGTTCTTTGAGACAGGGTCTCACTATGTAGTTGAGACTGACCTCCCGGGATCGAACTCAGGTCCTTGCGCTTGCGAGGCAGGCCACCAAACCACTGAGCTAAATCTCTGGCCCTTCACTATGTAGTTGAGACTGACCTGGAACTCACTATGTAGCCTAGGCTGGTCTCGAACTCACAGCGATCCTCCTGCTTCAGCCTCCAGAGTGCTGGGATTACAGGCATGCGCCACCACGCCCAGTTTATTTTTTTCTTTTTTTTAATATCTATTTTTACTGTTATAATGCTAATAATCATGGTAGCAGTCATGTGCTATTGTGATTGTTCCTTATGTACCTTGAGCATTGGCCCAGTTTGTTGTTACTATAACTGTTTTTATGCTAAAGAATAAAACCTTGACTTTAGGCATTATTATTTATTATTTATTATTTATATTTATATTATATTTATATTTATATAAAAAGACTCATAATAGCAGTATGTTATGCATCTATAGCTATTATTATTATTTAGGCATTATTAGGCATATTTCTTTGAAAAAACACAATGTTAAAAAGATTACAGAATATAAATGTGAGAATAATTATTTTACTTTAAAATTTTTGAGTAGTTTTCACTTTACTGAAATTTTTATATTTCCATTAACATCTAACTTTCATTGTTCTTTTTGTTTGTTCTGTAAGACAGGATCTCGCTATGTAATTTAGGCGGGCCTTGAACTCACTATTTACCCAGGCTGGCCCCAGACTTGCAGTAACCCTCCTGCCTCTGTCTCATATGAGTCTAACATTCTTTTTTTTTTTTTTTTTTTGTACCAGGGATCTAACTCCAGTCCTTTTGCTTGCGAGGCAGGCGGTGGCCCCACTGAGCTAAATCCCTGGCCCAATCTAACATTCTTTTAACAAATATTTATTGTGCTATTGTGTATTCCACAGCGTCCTATCAGGAATTGTACTGAGAGAGATACACATGCTCCCTGCTTTAGTTAGAGCTACTGTCACAGAATATCATAGACTGATTGGCTTATAAACAACAGAAATTTGTCATATTCCGGAGGCTGGAAATCCAACATCAAGGCACCAGCAGATGTGATGTTTGGTGAAGGTCCACAGATGGTTTCACAGATAGCCATCTTTTCTTCTGTCTTTACATAGCAAAAGGGGCAAGAGAGCTCTTTGGAGTCTCTTTTTACAAACTACCCATCACATTCACGAAGAGTCCACCCTTCTTAATAAATACTGTCACATCGAGAACTAGGGTGTAATATGGGTTTGGGGCAGGGCACAAACATTCATCTGTAATAACAATATCTGTTCAGACTACAACTCTTTTGGGGTGTGTGCCTGGGTTTGGACTCAGGCCCTTGTGCTTGCAAGGCAGGCAGTGGAACCGCTGAGCCAAATCCCTAGCCATACAACTCATATTAAGAAAGCTATTTGAAGAATATATTGAAATATGTTGAAACAAATTAAGGCATAGGTACTAGGTATTGATCTACAAATTCAGATTTGTAAAATCTTTAGACTTTGGGCCAGGGATTTAACTTAGTGGCTCCACCACCTGCCTCGCAAGTGCAAGACCCGAGTTCGATCCCTGGTACCAAAAAAACAAAAAACTTTAGACTTAGTTCCGTTTATGCAGTTTTCATCGTGTTACACAAGATATGATCAAAACCATGTGTGTTTAAATTTTTTAAAATTTATGGTAAAAGACACGTTACCGTTAATCTCCTCTTGCTGTAGACACATATCCCGTTGTTCTTTCCAGTTTCTGAAGCAGTTATAGAAGTCTTCTTTCCTATCTTTAGTTGGGTTGTTACGGCTGCTTTGATGTCCTGAATTAATTCGAAACATTTACCTTTTGTGTTCATGTTAACTTTGAGGAAGAGTGAGAAGTCATAGTGTCAAATCCAGTGAATAAGATGAATAAAGAACTACTGTAATGTTTTTATGAAATTGCCTTGGCACTTGGCAGTACTATCACTGTATTTTTGTTGCTTTGGTACCAGGGATCAAACTCAGGTCCTTGTGCTTGGGAGGCAGGCGGCAGGACCACTGAGCTAAATCCCCAGCCCCACTGTATTTTTTGTGTTTTTTTTGGGTACTGGGGATTGAACTCTGTTCCTTGAACTTGCAAGGCAGGCCACCTAACCGCTGAGCTAAATCCCCGGCCCCCCCACTGTATTTTTTAATACATCTCATGAAAGGTGATTTCAGAACTGCTTTGTGTCATTTATTTTTTTTTATTGAAAGTCACGTAGGATGTCTGTGTATAGACATGTATCCTATGTGTGGGATAGTAGATAATGCAATAGATTGCATTAATTCTTAGAAATGGGCATGTCTTTTTTGCTAAGGTCTTGCTAGTAGCAGATGGGCCTTTATTGTGGGAGGAATTGACTTTTTCCAAGTCAAGAGTTGAGCTGAGTTTGGGTTTTGTTTATTGTTAATTTTAGAATACTATCAGAGTCCTTTAAAATTGTCTTAGACTTAAGATGCAGGTTGAGTTACTAGGGATTTTTTTTTTCTCAGTATTCCTGTTCTACCTGAGGCTCAGCTCATGCTTTCCTTATGAGCTCCTCCTCCTGAGAGGTTCCTCTCCATTGTCTTTTGCCCCTACCCCCAGCAGATTTGCTGTTATTTGATAATCAGTGTTTATAGCCCCCTTGGAGAGATGTTTGGAATGTGGTACAGCTTTCCCTGTTTTTCTGGTTTTTGCTGAGCCACATGCAGGTCTGGTGTCCCTGGTGCTTGGGACTGAACTGGTTTTGTTTACTGTTTTTTTTTAAATCTTATTCTCAAAAATTATATAACTAATATTGTAAGATAAGACCTTTTCTTTTCATATATAACTTTTTGTTTCAATCATTGACAGAGGAGACCTTGCCTATTTTGATGGACTTAGTGAAACTATTCTTGCTGTGGGGCTTGTGAAACCAAAAGCTGGTAAGAAAAAAACAGGATGGGACCGTGTTTGTAGATATTTAGACTTTAAATGACTTAGTACTGAGTAATAATGCATTTTAAGTAGTTGAATTTCCAATTGAAGTTTTGTAATTAGGAATATTACACTGTTTACTCACTCTGGTATTGTGAGGCTATTTATTTATTTCGGTACCAGGGATCGAACTTGGGTCCTTGTGCTTGTGAGGCAGGCAGCAGAACCACTGTGCTAAATCCCAGCCTTCTTTTAAATGTTAAACTATAATTTGTGAATTTTATTTTGTTTACTTTTCTTAATTTGTCTTTTTTTGCATTGTAGATATTTCGTCACTTAAATTAATGTAAAAACCATTCGTGTCTCTGTATGATTTCAGTCTTGATAGCCTATGGAGTTTAGAACAGAGTTTGTAATAAACCTTAGACAAATAACAAGCATTGCTTTACTTAGATTGTGAAATTCACAATGCCAGATATTTTATTCATTCATAAGCAGAGTGCATTGACTTAAATTTGAAATATATCTTTAGGGTGTTTGATTTGTTTGAGATAGGGCCTTGCTATGTAATTCAGGCTGGCCTTGAACACTATGTAGTCCAGGCTGACTCTGAACTTGGAGCAGTTATCCTGCCTCGGCCTCCCATGTGCTGGGAGTAATGGTATACCTGGCTAAAATAGTTTTTTTGTTTTGTTTTGGTTTGGTTTGGTTTTTTGAGACAGGGTCTCACTGTATAGTGGAGACTGACCTGGAACTCACTATGTAGCCCAGGCTGGTCTCGAACTCACAGCAATCCTCCTGCCTCAGCCTCCCCAGTGCTGGGATTATAGGCGTGCACCACCACACCTGGCCTAAAATAGTATCTTTTGAATGCATCTTTCTACAAGAGTCAGTAATTGGGCTGGGAATGTAAATAAGTGCTAGAGCCCTTGGCTAAAGAGCATGTGTGAGGTCCTGAGTTCAGTTCCCAGTACCAAAAAAAAATTAATGTGAATTAGCCGAGTATGGTGGCGCATACCTATAATCCCAGCCCTCTGGATATCTGAACAGCATTGTGGGTGACACTGGGCATCTGAGGGTAGTAAATTCAAGCCAAACCTGGGAAATTTCATAATTTAGCAAAACTGTCTCAAATTTAAGGGGGAAAAAACTAGCTGGGGATATAGCTCTGGGTTCTATACACAGATCTATGGGAGGGTGGTGGTGGAGTGAGGAGGCAACAGTAAACAAAACTCAGTTTTTGGCAATGCCTTTGTAGTAGTGGCTCTTTGCTACTATTAACTTATTTAAATGATCAAGCAGTAATAGTTTAACATCACAATTCACTGATCTGGAACAGGTTTCTCATATACCATTTAATTAGTAGCTCATTTTAATGATAAAACCATGTTTTAGTAATGCTTAGATGCTGGATATTCTTCTGAAATTACTTCCCTACCTATGTCTACTTTACCTTAGGCATCTTTCAGCCTCATGTACGGCACCTCTTGGTTCTAGCGACTCCTGTGGATATAGTAATTCTAGGACTCAGCTATGCTAATTTGCAAGCAGGTATGGTAACCCATGTTATGCTTTTTAAAATACAGAAATACTACCGTTATTTATGGATGATTCTATTTGCAAACAATTTGGTTCACAAAAGTATTTGACAAAATTTTGCTACTGTTCACAAACTGCATTGGGTCTCAACCACAACCATGGGGATGTTCCCCAAAATTATAAAACAAATTAAGTTTGTAAACTGAGGTACCAGTGTAATATGTTACTGTTACTCAATTAGCATTATAATTAAAACTAGTCTGGTTGATTTGTTGAATTTTATTGATTCATATTAATGACTGTGCTACACAATTTTCAGGCTCTATTAGTATTCTACTATAACATTTACATATAGTGTAGGTTCTGTTTAACTTGAAATATCAAATTATTAGTATCAGACTTTTTAGTAATTTAAGAATGTATAGAAGCTTTTAGATGTATTAATAAGAATTCAGGAAGCATGGCAAAAGATTATGCAAAGATTATTTTAAACTTAAAAAAATCATGACCATTCTTGTATTTTTTTCTTTTTAAAAAATAGGTTCTGGAATTCTTAATGATAGCATGTCTGGTGGAATGCAGTTGCTTCCAGATCCTTTATATTCTCTTCCCACCGATAATACTTACCTTTTAACAGTTACTTCCACTGATAATGGCAGAATATTCTTGGCTGGAAAAGATGGCTGTTTATATGAAGTAGCATACCAAGTAAGCATGACATTTATAAACATTCCCCCTTTTTTTCCCTCTGATGGAATAGGGAGGTACAGACTTAAGTTTTAATTTTCTAATTACATAATATACTCTTACGGAAAATATTTGAAGAGATAAAACCATAGTATCCTGTCACTACCCCATTCCTATAAAACCCAACCCTCTTCCCCAGATATAAAAAACCATTATCAATTTCATTTTCAGTGCTAGGGATTGAACTCAGGACTATACACATGGTAGTCAAGTGCTCTGCCACTAAGATGTGTTGTCAGCCCTCATTTTATGTAAATACATTTATATGGGTGTATGTAAATATACATATGTACTTATGTGTATGTCAATTTTTAAACAGTTTACTTTCACAGTGTAAGTTTTTACTTACATTTTGACTATATTCTCACAGTTGGCTTTTCACTTAGCATATCTTGACTTTCATACTCAGTATTTGGTAGATATTTTATAGGAGAACTCAGTAAGTTAACTCAGTTAATTTTGAAGCATTTATCTCACTTTGTGTATATCACTAGTGTGTCATGAAGAGTTGAATATATTAAAAACTAAAGTTACATAGAAGTTGTTTGGAATTATATACCTTTACCAGTCTTCTTTCTGTTTTTCTTTTAAGGCAGAAGCAGGTTGGTTTAGTCAAAGATGTAGGAAGATAAACCACTCAAAGAGCTCACTTTCTTTCCTTGTTCCTTCCTTGCTACAATTCACATTCTCAGAAGATGGTAAGTAGAAAATGAATTTGGCAAATAAAAAAAAATTTTTTTAACGCATTGTTGACTTAACATTTTCATCAGGGCCAGAGATTTAGCTCAGTGGTTCGTTCTTCTGCCTGCCTTGCAAGTGCAAGGATCTGAGTTTGTTCCCTGGTACCAAAAAAATAAAAAAGAAAACATTTTCATCAGAATTTTATGTGTGTGTGTGGTGCTGGGAATTAAACCAAGGGCCTAGCACATGTTCTCTAGGTGCTCTTCACCTCCCCTAGAAATTCTCATTTATTTTGTGAGGTTTTGTTTGTTTGTTTGTTTTTGAGACAAGGTCTCACTTTGTAGTTCAAGCTGGCCTTAAATTCACTCTTAACACAGGCTGGCATCAAACTCAACAGCAATCTTTCTGCCTCAGCCTCCCTAGTGCTGGGATTACAGACATGCAACAACACACCCAATAGAAATTCTCATTTAAATTAATAACACTTGGTCATTTTAAGTATCATTTGTTACATATTCGTCAGATCCTGTAAAGGATCGAGGGATCACAAAACAGAGAAAGTATGCATTTTTTTTAAATCAAGTTACTCATTTCCTGTAGATGTAGCATCATAAAACGTGTCCAAAACAGCTTGGCACACTTAAACCTCAATCTGAGTATGTACACACATATGCACAGAGGCAGGGATAAAACCTAAATCTGAGTACGTACACACATATGCACAAAGAGGCAGGGACAGAGAGAGATTTTCTGACATTTAACACGTGGTTTGAGCCTGGCATGGTGGCACACACCTGTAATCCCAGCACTCAGGAGGCTGAGGCAAGAGGATCACTGCAGTCTGGGCTACATAGTGAGTTCCAAGTCAGTCTCAACTACGTAGTGAGGCCCTGTATCAGAAGACAAAAACAAAACACATGGTTTGCCTGATCTAGAACAAATTCTCAGTATGAAATATGTATTTCTGAGTTTTTTAATGATCTAAGAAATTTAAATAGGGGAAATCACTTTAAAATCGTCAAAATAAGGTAAATACAACTTTAAAATGTTAACATGACTAAACTTTTAGTCCTGAATTAATTAACAGTTGGGGTATATTCTGACAGGTGCCTTGTTAGACAATTTCATCATTGTGCTAAAAATCATAGAATGTACTTAAGCCAACTAAGATGCCTATGACATCTCTACATGATATGGGACCGAATTTTATGTATTATGTAGCACATAATTGTAATTTCTTTCATTGACATGAATTATTAAACTAAAGTGGAAGTTTCTTTTCTTTTTCGTCTTAGTACTAGGAATTAAACTGAGGATCTTGTGAATGATAGGCAAGTTCTCTACCACTAAGTTACATATCCCCAGTCCTTTATACAGTGGTGCTTTGATTCACAAACTTAATTCTTTCCAAAAATTGGGACCAGAATTGAAGAAAGAATTAATTCATGAGCCAAGGTACCACTGTATTTTTAAATTTTAAAATTGAGCCTTCTTCCAGACCCGGGGATTTAGCTCAGTGGTTCCGCCACCTGCTTCACAATCTCAAGGTCCCAAGTGCAATCCCCAGTACCAAAAAAGATTGAGTCTTCTTCCTAAGTTGCTAAGGATGTCCTCAAACTTAGGATCCTTCTTCCTCAGCCTCAAAAGTAGCTGGGAGTATAGGCATGAGCCACTGCACCAAGCTCACTCAACAATACTTAATGTTTATTATCTGCTAGAAACACATGGACTAATTATGCTTAGAACTTCTGTTTCAAGAAATTCCAAGCATGTTCAAATGAGAAGGATAATGTGCGCTGGGGGAACAAGAAAAAAAATGTAATGAGAAAAATGGAAACAAGGCTTTTGTAGGTAAAGACAGGGATGTTGAAAGGAGGGGAGGGAAAATGGGAAAAAAGAAGCAGCAAGATTATCATGTACAGGTAAAAATCCCCTATAGTGAAAGTTATCATATATGTCAAAAATGTACCAGAAAAAAAGAGAAAAGAAAAATAAATTCCAAGCTGTGTGTGGTGGTGCTGTCCTATAATCCTAGCTACTTAGGGAGCTAAGGCAGAGATCAGGAGCTTGAAGCCTGTGTATCCAATTTAGTGAGACCTTGTCTCAAAATGTAAAAATAAAGGGCTAGGAATATACTGTAATGGTTGAGTGCTTGCTTAACACAGGCAAGGTACTGAGTTGAATCCCCAGTATCAACAAACAAACAAAAAATAGAATGTGGAAATAATGTAGAACTTTTCTTTGATTTGCTTTAAAATTCCTTTAGAAGACAATTTTTTTTTCCCCGAGTATGTTTGGTTTTGTGGGTTTTTTTTGGTTTTTTTGTTTTGTTTTGTTTTGTTTTGTTTTTTTGGTACCAGAGATCAAACTCAGGATTTTGTGATGTTCTTAATCCTTTAATAGTATTTGATATCTGTCATCTGATCTAAGTGTTTCCTGGCTTGGTCCTTATGCAAATATCCTAGGATTTAACTCCTAAGCAAGAGAGAAAAAAGCCCCTGAATGTAAAGTTCTAATTCAGAAATTTAAATTTAAGTAGATACTATACTTGATTTGTTAATCTTTGAGTTTTTTTTTATCTTTTAGATCCAATTGTTCAAATTGCAATTGATAATTCTAGAAATATTTTATATACACGATCAGAGAAAGGAGTAATACAAGTAAGTATTCATATATACTCTCATTTAAGAATAGAAAAAGGTTCATGTTTTAATAAGGAAGATTTACTTTTTCTCTATGAACTGTGTGCTTTTTTAACAGAATCATCCCCCAAACACTTGTTAGGTCTCCTGAGATTTCAAATCTCTGAACATTTCCATATCTGTTAAGTATAAAATTAAAGGATCCCTAAAAAAGAAAAGTTTGCTTAATAAAATGTGTGCAGTATATAATTGTTTTACGTGAGCAATTTTTTATTCACAGGTTTATGATTTGGGCCAAGATGGACAGGGAATGAGTAGAGTTGCTTCAGTTTCACAGAATGCTATTGTCTCTGCTGCAGGGAATATTGTGAGGTAATACATAATTTATTATCAGGTATTTCATTTTATTTTATTTATTTATTTATTTATTTATTTTTGGGGGGTGCCGGGGATTGAACTCAGGTCCTTGCGCTTGCAAGGCAGGCCACCGAACCGCTGAGCTAAATCCCTGGCCCAGATATTTCATTTTAGGTATAATTATTATGTATAGTATACTATGATGAAGTTGCTTCCACAAGCCGGGCATGGTGGTGCACGCCTGTAATCCCAGCACTCAGGAGCCTGAGGCAGGAGAACCGCTGTGAGTTTGAGACCAGCCTGGACTACATAGTGAGTTCCAGGTCAGTCTCAACTGCATAGTGAGACTGTCTCAAAAAAA
>NW_022900913.1:28950835-28959248 GCF_012274545.1 Fukomys damarensis | reverse complement strand
AATGAGAAGGATAATGTGCGCTGGGGGAACAAGAAAAAAAATGTAATGAGAAAAATGGAAACAAGGCTTTTGTAGGTAAAGACAGGGATGTTGAAAGGAGGGGAGGGAAAATGGGAAAAAAGAAGCAGCAAGATTATCATGTACAGGTAAAAATCCCCTATAGTGAAAGTTATCATATATGTCAAAAATGTACCAGAAAAAAAGAGAAAAGAAAAATAAATTCCAAGCTGTGTGTGGTGGTGCTGTCCTATAATCCTAGCTACTTAGGGAGCTAAGGCAGAGATCAGGAGCTTGAAGCCTGTGTATCCAATTTAGTGAGACCTTGTCTCAAAATGTAAAAATAAAGGGCTAGGAATATACTGTAATGGTTGAGTGCTTGCTTAACACAGGCAAGGTACTGAGTTGAATCCCCAGTATCAACAAACAAACAAAAAATAGAATGTGGAAATAATGTAGAACTTTTCTTTGATTTGCTTTAAAATTCCTTTAGAAGACAATTTTTTTTTCCCCGAGTATGTTTGGTTTTGTGGGTTTTTTTTGGTTTTTTTGTTTTGTTTTGTTTTGTTTTGTTTTTTTGGTACCAGAGATCAAACTCAGGATTTTGTGATGTTCTTAATCCTTTAATAGTATTTGATATCTGTCATCTGATCTAAGTGTTTCCTGGCTTGGTCCTTATGCAAATATCCTAGGATTTAACTCCTAAGCAAGAGAGAAAAAAGCCCCTGAATGTAAAGTTCTAATTCAGAAATTTAAATTTAAGTAGATACTATACTTGATTTGTTAATCTTTGAGTTTTTTTTTATCTTTTAGATCCAATTGTTCAAATTGCAATTGATAATTCTAGAAATATTTTATATACACGATCAGAGAAAGGAGTAATACAAGTAAGTATTCATATATACTCTCATTTAAGAATAGAAAAAGGTTCATGTTTTAATAAGGAAGATTTACTTTTTCTCTATGAACTGTGTGCTTTTTTAACAGAATCATCCCCCAAACACTTGTTAGGTCTCCTGAGATTTCAAATCTCTGAACATTTCCATATCTGTTAAGTATAAAATTAAAGGATCCCTAAAAAAGAAAAGTTTGCTTAATAAAATGTGTGCAGTATATAATTGTTTTACGTGAGCAATTTTTTATTCACAGGTTTATGATTTGGGCCAAGATGGACAGGGAATGAGTAGAGTTGCTTCAGTTTCACAGAATGCTATTGTCTCTGCTGCAGGGAATATTGTGAGGTAATACATAATTTATTATCAGGTATTTCATTTTATTTTATTTATTTATTTATTTATTTATTTTTGGGGGGTGCCGGGGATTGAACTCAGGTCCTTGCGCTTGCAAGGCAGGCCACCGAACCGCTGAGCTAAATCCCTGGCCCAGATATTTCATTTTAGGTATAATTATTATGTATAGTATACTATGATGAAGTTGCTTCCACAAGCCGGGCATGGTGGTGCACGCCTGTAATCCCAGCACTCAGGAGCCTGAGGCAGGAGAACCGCTGTGAGTTTGAGACCAGCCTGGACTACATAGTGAGTTCCAGGTCAGTCTCAACTGCATAGTGAGACTGTCTCAAAAAAAAAAAAAAAATGACTTCCAGAAAACATCTCAAGAAGATAAGGAATGTTCGCAATGTCACTCTAGACCAGTGATGGATCCTTTCAGAGCTTTCAATGATAAAAACGTGCTATAGGTTCACTACCACTGCTCTAGGTTATTTTTTAAATAAGACTGCCAGAGACTATTCCTTTGTGATAATTTGAAACATAAAGTAGATTGTTTTTATTATGTAAAGTTCAGCTTGTCATGAACTGTTTTTCTTGGAACTTTTTCTTTTGTTTTGTTTTTTGTGGTTTGGGGTATGGAACTTAGCTCCTTAAATATTCTAGGTAAATATTCTGCCACAGAGCTACATCCCTAGCCCCTTTCCTTAGGACTGTACATTAACCTTACGTGATGTATTACAAGCTTTATAGATGTTACAACTAGATGTTATGAGTCTCACTCTTATAACTTCACCTTTTTAGCGGGCCTGCACAATTCAGATTTAGTTAGTTTGAATATTGATATAAGTGCAGGATATAAAGTTTCAAAACTGTAGTATCCTTTCCTCATGAGTAGATAGAAACTAAAGGACGTTAAGATTTGCCTGAGGTTAAGTGCTGGAGCCCAACCTAGACACCAAGAAATTCTATGCTACATACATTACCTTTCACATATTCCCAACTACTTTGGTCAGTGGCATACCTTCTTTTTACACACTGAAGATATTAGTTTTTCTGTTTTTCTTGTCCATCTACTGGAGTAATTGCAGTGATTAGTCATTATTATGAAAGATCAACTTTTCGAGTGTGTGTGTTACTAGAATCAAATCTAGAGACTCTCCACCCCTGAGCTATATCAGTTCTTTTTTTCCTATTTCTTTTTAAGACTGGGTCTAAGTTGCTCAGGCTTGCTATGCTCCTGAAGGCAAGTACCATCATGCTCAGCAACTTTCCTCCCTCCAATGACAAAAACAAAAGTCTGATGCTGGGCAGAGTGGCTTATACCAATAATCCTTCCTACTCAGGAGGCTGAGGAGGCTTGCAAGTTCAAGGACAACCTAGGCAATTTAGCAAGACTCTGCCTCAAAATTGAGAAAGGGCTGGGAATGTAGCACTACATAGGCTCAACGAAACCTCTCCTGCAACAAAAAAAACCCCAGTAAGACTAGTAATTGAAAAGATGGTTTGCTGTTTAGTCCCTCCAACTTTCTTTAGGAAAAATTTCTAAATCTATGGAAAAATTGGAAAAAGTAGAAGAACAACATGGCAAACACTGTTATAACCTCTATCTAGATTCACCACTTGTGAACATTTTGCCTCATTTTCTCACTTCCTTTCTTCTGAACCATTTGCTAGTGGGTTGGAGACATCATGCCTTTTACCCACAGATTCTTCAGCTTCTGTCTCCTCTGTAAGTTTCTTACATAATGGCAGTATAGTTACAACACCTAATAAAATTATCAGTAATTTTATATATCTACTATCAACAGCTGTATAATTATATAGTTTATATTAAAAATTTCCAGTAGTGCCAGAGCCTTCTATAGCTGTTGTTTCTTTTCAAATTCCACAATCAGAATTTATGAACTGCATTGATATTAAACTGTGTATTATATAGAATACACTCCCCTCCCCACTTGTTCTTTTCATAAAGCTGACATTTGGGAGAGGGAGAATTGTTTGTAGAACGTCCCATCTTCTGAATTTGTCTTTTTTTCCTATAAACTCTCAATGTTATGTTTTTTTAGACAGTATTATATAGGTGATGTGAATGTCTTCATTATTTCAGAGACATTTAATATCAGTTTTCCACTCTATTCAGATATCTGTATTACAAAGACCTGTTTTGCCACTTTTGATTAGTATTAATCTTTACAATGATAATTTGATTCTGTGAGAACATACTTTTCTCTACCAACCGTTCACTCAGTAGTTTTAATCTTTCTTATGATCATTCTTTGAAAATTGGGCTAGCCTTAACTACATAATTTACATAGTACACATTCTAGAGGTTTTTCCAGTTCTCACTGCTATTGTATTATTTTCCTAAAAAGTTAATCTTAACATTTTAGCATGGTTAGACATATAAATATACTAATGGAAAATGTGGCTTATAAGTAAATAGACACATTTTACAAATATTACACTAGTTTTTTATTTTGTTTTTAGGACCATTGACCGTTCTGTTTTTAAGCCAATTGTTCAGCTAGCAGTGATTGAAAATTCTGAATCATTGGACTGTCAGTTATTGGCTGTCACACATGCAGGTATGTTTTTTAATTTATATATCTGCTGTTGCTGTTATGACTTTTGATAAAACATTTGGAAATTTGTTATTGTTTTTACTTCTACATGTTATCAAAACACATGAATATTTTATAAAAATTAAGAATTTTGAGAAATGTAAGATTCTTGGTTCTGTACTCATCTTACACGTCGAGCTAAGCCTGAAAGTCAAAGTGGTTCATATTGGTGACAGCCTGAACTGCCCTGCAGGCTCCCTTGGAGCAAGTTCTTCCTACTGAAATATATTTCACCTCTCAATTCCAAGTGACATTTTCCTAGAGATCTACTATATGTTTTATGGGTTTTTTTTGAAGCAAAGCATTTATTGGTACATTTTAGATATATACAGTGATAGTATTCAACAAAGGAAATTTGTTCCTGCACATGATATATCTTGCTTCTCTTTTTCCCATTCCTTTCCCCTCCTTATTTACAAAAGGTTTGTTGCCATTTTTTCCTTCTATTCTCTTTTTTTTCTTGTCCTCTTTCTACCACTCCCTTTTCTCCCTTCTCATTTGAACACTTTATTCCCATATCCCAATATCTATTATATATTTTGATCCTTATTTACACTTTTGGGTTCTCACGAGAGAAATGTGGTATTTAAATGTGAGTCCAGTTTGTCTCACTTAACAGTATGGTCTCAAGGTGCACCCATTTAGCTAGAAATGTCTCAAGGTTATCCTTCACGGCTGAGTAGTACTCCATTATAAAAAACACATGTCTTCTTTATCCATTCATCCATTAATAGGCATTTGGGCTGTTTCCAAGATTGAGCTATTACAAACTGTACTGCTATAAATGTGGGGTGCATATATTGCTTGTGATGCTTTTAATTCTTTCAAGAAGGTACCAGGAAGAGGAATAGCTTTAGTTTTAGTTTTTTGATAAATCTCTACACTGATTTGCACAGTGGTTGTACCAGTCTACACCCTCACCAATAGTGGAGAAGGTTTCTTGTTCCCCACAGTGCTACCAGGTTTTGTTATTGTTGATTTCTTGATAAGAGCCATTCTTTCTGGAGTGAGGTGGAATCTAAGTGTTGTTTTAATTTACATCTCTCAACCAGTAATATTGATCAGTTTTTCATATATTTACTTGCCATTTCCACTTCTTCATCTGAGAAGTGTCTGTTCATTTCAGATGCTCACATTTGGATTGGGCCTTTAAATTCAGGGGTCTGATTTATTTGAGTTCTTCATATAGTCTAGATATTACTCCTTTGAGAAACAGCTGGTAAAAAATTTTTCCAACACTGTGGGCTGTCTCTTCACTCTGTTGGTGATTTCTGTTGCTGTGCAAAAGCTTTTTAATAAGTTGAGAAGCCCAATTGTTGATTCTTTGTGATATATCCAGTGTGACTGGGTTTTGTTCATAATGTCTTCAAGAGTTCTAGCTATTCTATCTTCCAGCAAATTGAGTGTTACTGTTTTAATATTTAATGGATCTTTGATCCATTTTGATTTGAAGTTAGTGCATGGTGAAAGATAGAGGTCTAGTTTTAATCTTTGGCATGTGAAAAGGGAGTTTGTCAGCACCATTTATTAAAGACACTATCCTTTTTTCCATTGAAGGTGTTGGACTCCTTTAAGATAAGGTGGTTGAGTGAGTATGTTTGGAATTGTTTCTGCAACTTCCGATCTGTTCTACTGATCCTCTGGTCTGTTTTTTTTTGTTTGTTTTGTTTTGTTTTTGCCAGTACAATGCTGTTTTTATCATAGTAATTTTGTAGTATAATTTCAAGTTGAGGGTTTTGATGACCCCTGCCTTTCCATTATTGCCTAGAACTGCTTTTTCTATTCTATATCTCTTTGAATTCCGAATAAATTTTAGGATTGTTTTCTCTAAATCTGTGAATATATCATTGGTATTTTGATCAAGATTGCATTAAATCTGTAAAATAATTTTGAAAGTATGGCCATTTTTGGTCTATTTGTTCTTCCTATCCTAGTACAAGAGATATCTTTGATCTACTTACTCAGAGTACTGTGGTTTTTTGGTTTTGTTTTGTTCTGTTCTGTTTTTTGGTACTGGGGGTTGAACTTGGGTCCTTGTGCTTTCAAGGCAGGCAGTGGAACCTCTGAACTAAATCCTTGGCCCATTTTTTTTTTGTTTTGTTTTTTTGAGACAGGGTCTCACTATGTAGTTGAGATTGACCTGGAACTCATTATGTAGTCCAGGCTGGTCTCAAACTCACAGCAATCCTCCTGCCTCAGCCTCCTGAGCGCTGGCATTACAGGCATGCGCCACCACGCCTGGCTCTGTAGTTTTCATTTTTAAAGGGTTTTTTTTTTTTTTTGTTTTGTTTTTTTGAGACAGGGTCTCACTATGTAGTTGAGATTGACCTGGAACTCATTATGTAGTCCAGGCTGGTCTCAAACTCACAGCAATCCTCCTGCCTCAGCCTCCTGAGTGCTGGCATTACAGGCATGCGCCACCACGCCTGGCTCTGTAGTTTTCATTTTAAAGGTCTTTTACTTTCTTCAGATTGATTCCTAGGTATTTCTTTTGTTTTTTGGAAGCTATTTTGAAAGGTATTGATTCCCTAATTTCTCTCTAAGTCAGTCTGTTGTTTGTGTATAGTAATGCTATTGATTTTTGAGTGTTAGCTTTGTATCCAGCTATGCTACTCAATCTGGTTATTAAATTTAGGAGCCTTTTGGTGGAGTCTTGGGGATTTTCTATGTAGACTATCATGTCATCCACAAATAAGTATAATTTAACTTCTTCCTTTCCCATCCTTATTCCTTTTATTTCTTTCTTTTGTCTAATTGCTCCAGTTAACATTTCCAGAACTATAGTGAATAAGAGTGGTGAGAGTGGACATCTTTGTCTTTTTTCTGGTTTTAGGGGGAAAGCTTTCGGTTTTTGTGCATTTAGTATGATGTTGGCTATTGGCTTGTTATAGATGGGTTTTATCAGATTGAGATAAAGACCATCTATTCCAGTTTTTTGTAGGGTCTTTATCATGAATGGGTATTGGACTTTGTCAAACACTTTTTCTGCATCTATTGAGATAATCATATGGTTTTTGTTCTTGACTGGTAATATGATGTTTTACATTTATGAGTTGTATGTGTTGAATCATACCTCCATCCCTAGGATGAATCCTACTTGATCAAGGTGTATAACCTTCTTGACAATTGGCTGCATTTTGTTTGCCAGTATCTTATTGAAGATTTTTGCATTTCCATTCATTAAGGCAATTGACCTGTAGTTCTCTTTTTTGGTTGAATCCTCTGGTTTTGGTATCAGGGTAATGCTTACTTCCAAGAATGAATTTGAGAGTATTGCTTTCCTTCCTATTCCATTAAAATGTTTGAAAAGTAGCAGCATTAGGTATTCTTTAAATTTCTTGCAGAATTTACCATTGAATCCATCAGGGCTAAGGCTTTTCTTTGTTGGTAGTCAATTTCATTTACTGGTACTGGTTTATTTAGAATTTTTATATCTTCATGATACAGCTTTGGTGGTTCATATGTACCTAGGAATCTGTCCGTTATTTCTGTGTTTTCCATCTTCTTAGAATATAGTTTCTCTATTTAGGTTTATATGATCTTCTTGATTTCTGCAGTATCTGTTGTGATTTCATTCTTTCCATTCCTAATTGCATGAATTTGAGTTTTCTTTCCTTTTGTTTTTTTGTTGTTGTTTTTGCTGTTGTTGGTTTTTAGTACTGAGGATTGAACTCAAACCCCTGCCCTTTTCTTTCCATTTTTTTATAAGGTTGGCTAAAGGTTTCTTAATTTTATTTAATGTTTCAAAGAACAAACTGTGATTTCATTGATTTTTTTTTTTTTTTTTTTTTTTTTTTTTTTTTTCTAGGTTTTTTCATTAGTTTTTTTTTTTTTTTTTTTTTTTTTTTTTTGGTACCAGGGATTGAACTCAGGACCTTGTGCTATGAGACAAGTGGCAGAACCACTGAGCTAAATCCCTGACCACGAGTCACTGATTTTTTGTATTAAACTAATTTCTTCTTTAACTTCATCTGTAACCCACTGCTTGCTAAGTAGGGTGTTATTTAATTTCTACATGTTTACATAGTTCTTGTGGTTTCTGTTTCCATTGATTTTCAATTTCATTGTACTATGGACTGATAATATGCATGGACTAATTTAAATTCCTTTGCATTTACTTCAGCATGTTCTGCAAGCTAGTGTTCTATTTAGGAGAATGTCCCATGTGCTGTGGATAAAAATGTGTTTTCTCACGTTGTGGGGTAGAACTGTTTTTCATCCTTTGATTTTCAGTCTGTAAATTTCTTTTTGGTTTGTTTGTTTGTTTGTTTGTTTGTTTTTTGAGATAGGGCCTCACTTTGTTGTTCAGGCTGGCCCTGAACTCATTATATAGCTCAGGGTGGTCTTGAAGTTTCAATCTTTGTGCCTCTGCTTCCCAAGTGCTGAGATTACAGGCATCAGCCACCGTGCCCAGCTTTTTCTTTTTGAATTAAATGTGTTTCTTAGCAGGATATGGCGGCACATGCCTGTAATCCCAGCACTCTGGAGACAGGCAGGAGGATCGCCAGGAGTTCAAGGCCATTCTCGGCTACCTAGTAGTAGTTCAAGGCTGCCCTGAAATGC
>NW_022900913.1:28899502-28950548 GCF_012274545.1 Fukomys damarensis | reverse complement strand
ACCACTAAAACAAAAAAAAAAAAAAAAAAAAAAAAGTTTCTTGTATGCAGCAGGATCTTGCTTCTTGATCCATTCTGTCAGTCTGTTTCTTTTGATTGGTGAATTGAGACCATTTACATTGATGGTTATAACTAATATGTATTGACTTATTCTTGTCAATTTATTTTCCTATTGTTGGTTTTCTCCCTTCCCCATTTAATTGCTTTCCTTGTCTGGTGGGTACATTCTGTTGGAGTTCATGAAGTTGTAGTCCTTGTGATCTCTTTCTAGAATGTCCTTCAGAGCATTTTGGAGT
This sequence comes from Fukomys damarensis, assembly GCF_012274545.1. Taxonomy (NCBI): domain Eukaryota; kingdom Metazoa; phylum Chordata; class Mammalia; order Rodentia; family Bathyergidae; genus Fukomys; species Fukomys damarensis. The sequence continues at coordinate 28,950,253 of NW_022900913.1, read as the reverse complement.
ACTGATTTGGTGATCATGAATTTCTTTGGGTATTCTTTGTCATGGAAGTATCTTATTTCTCCATCAGTTTTCAAAGATGGTTTTGGGGGATACATCAATCTGGATTGGAGGTTGTTTTCTCTTAGAGCTTGAAATACTTCAAGCTTTCTTTGACTTGAGGATTTGTGTTGAGGACTCTGATTCTGATGGGTTCCTTTATATGTGATTTGTTTCTTTTTTCTAATGTATTTTTATATTTTTCAATAGTAGATATATATAATACATAATGATTACATTCATTGTGGATAATTCATAATACATGTACATGACGCATCTGTTTCGTCCCTTCCCATTTCTAAAGATCTATCTCCCTATTTCCTGTTGTCTCTTTTACATTGCTCTTTATACTTTAAGGTTCTCATATTGAAGAAAACTGTGCAATAGTTAAGATTTTGTGTTTTATTTCACTTAATATTAAAGTTTCCAGGTGCATTGATTTAGAGATCTATTTTAGCTGGTAGTAATCTTAGATCAGTGAGAAAATGGTACATGGCTTTAACAGAACTCTGTTTCTATATGAAATTGTTTCAATACACATGTACCCTAGGTCCTTAATTTTGTTACTGATGCATAATTTTACTCTATTATCAGGTGTTAGGTTATATTTCAGCACTTGTCCATTTAGACAGCCATTAGCACGGCCTAATTCACTGACACTGGTTCATGTCCGATTACCTCCGGGATTCTCAGCATCTTCAACAGTGGAAAAGCCTTTAAAAGTACATAAAGCTCTTTATAGTAAAGGTAAGTTCTGAAATACTATCAGATTTAAGATCAGATTCTTAAAATTATAAGGCCTTTGAAAATAGCACAGATTTTTCAAGAGTTTAGAGTTTATTGGAACTTTTCCACATATTTATATTTTGTTTTAAGCATTTTAATTTATGTGTTTCAGATTATAGTGTTTTTTAAGATGAGTGCTTTTTAGTTTTAATTTTAGCCTGTTAGTAGTTTTTGTATGAACTCTCTTGTCAGATTTGGTTTTATATCCAGTCTAGCCTTTCTGAACTTTTTTTACTTTAGAATAGTCAGAAACTCTAAAATGACTTTTTTGATACAGTGGACCCTTGACTTAGGAATTCAATTCATTTCCAAGGGCTGGCTGTAACTCACGTTGATCGGTTGCTGTCAGTGCCTCTCTCCTATGTAATTTGAGGCCATATTTTTTACAGGAAGATCTCAGTGTCCTTAGACATTGGCCCAGGATGTCTTAATTAACTTCACACAAGAAAGGATGTTGTAATATTCCTTAGAGAACTCTTTAAGGGTTAAATGTGTTTCTGAGACCATCTGAAAACAAAGGCTGCCAACATTCGGGTCATAACTCAAGACTGTTTTTATTTGTAAAATTCCAGTCATAACCCAAGTACATCAGGCGGGTCATAACTCCAGGGTCCACTGTTCTATGCTTGCTGTTCCAGTGTCTAGGATGTGGAGTTTTACATGCAACAATATGAACTCTTGATGACAAATTCTTTATGATTCATGATTAAGTTTAATAATTATAACTATCAAAACTTGAAAAATTGTTATGTGCCTTTTTCCCATTTTGGGGAAAATGTTTTCAATCTTACTAAAGCCTTTTCTGTGCTTATTCTGTCTTCTAACATTTTATTTTTCAACACCCAAATGAAACTTTTCTTCGCAGTCAGAATTTTTTTTAATACATACGATGTACCTTTACTATATCTTTACTAACCACTTTATTGAGATATAATTTACATAATATAAAGTTTAACCTTTTAAAATATAAAATTCAGTGTTTTTTAGTTTTTTCAGTGCTGTGCAACAGTCACTTAGTTTAAGATTATTTTTGTTATCCTAAGAAAAGACCCTATAAACGTCAGTAGTGACTCCTGATTCCATTACCCCCTTCTTCCAGCCGCAGGAAATAAAAAAGCAGGTGGGTGGGATTTAATAGTGTAGTATGTAAATCAAATTAGAGAATGTTACATCTTAATTATATTGTCTTCAAATCATTGAATACCTACTAACTTTATTTATTTGGACTGACTTTAATTTCTTTCAATGATGTGTTTACAGTGTATAAATTTTGCATTTCTTTTGTAAAATTTATTCTGAATTTTTAAATTTTTTTTGTATTTTTTTTGGGGGGTACCTGGGATCAAACTCAGGTCTTTGTGCTTGCGAAGCAGGCGCTGAAACCACTGAGCTAAATCCCTAGCCCTGAAATATTTTATTTTTAATGTGATTACAAATAAAGTTTTAAAGCTAGAAATATATTCAAGAAAAAAGTCCCATAATTTTAGTTAGGTGAATAATAGAATAAAAAATTGTGGTTTTTGAGCTCTGCATGATGGTATGCACCTGTATTCCCAGCAGTCTTAGAGGACTACAAATTTGATCACAGCCTGGGCAGCTTTAGTTCCTTAGCAAAATTTACAAAAGGGGTGGGGATGTGGTGCAGTAGAAAGGCCCTGAGTTCAATCCCTAGTACTGAAAGAAAATAAAATTACAGGTTTTTTAAAGTTCTGCAAACTAACATTTAAGAGACAATTTCTGCCATTTTGGTTTTTTTTATCTTTTTTTATACTGGTGATCGAACTTGGGTCCTTGCACTTGCGAGGCAGGCAGCAGAACTACTGAGCTAAATCCCTGGCCCAATTTCTGCCACTTTTATACAAACTACTGTAATTTTTTATAAGCAGGTTGTATATTTTGCTATCTGGTTATGATCCCTCAATCTAAAACCATCCAGTGGGCTTGAAACTGATGCCACTAAAATTAGTATGAAAGAGGCGAATTAGCAAAAGAAGATGTAATTGCACATAAGACAGTATGTCTCAAATATCAGCTGGATTTGCTGAGACATTGCTTTTATAGTATATTTATCTCTGTGATTTCACTAAAACCATCAGTTTTATTCATAGTGTGTATTGGAATTCACCAGTACATACACTAGTTCATTGACTGATATGAGATTGATTGAAAGTTACATTTTATGTACTGAACAAATTTTCATAGTTAATCGAAGAACTCATCAATTATGAATTGTATTCTCATATATGAATAGTGTAGTTTGAAAATGTGATAAAAAATTTTTTCTGAAAGAAATACAATGTAAGATTGATAAAACTTGAAAACTACCCAACTAATAATTATATGTTCTTTCAAGGAGTTTATTTTTATTTTGTAACTTGTTTGTTTATAGAGATTTTTATATATTCATGTGAATTACTATTTTAAAGGCTATAGAGGATGCATTTTATTTGGCACCATTTTTATAAGATTTTATGTATTAAACTTTTAGGTATTCTGTTAATGGCAGCTTCAGAAAATGAGGATCATGACATTTTATGGTGTGTCAACCATGACACATTTCCTTTCCAAAAGCCAATGATGGAAACCCAGGTAAATTATCTTGAGAATTCTAAAGAAACTTTTATATAATAGTTTCTTCATGGTTGTTGTGATGCTGAGGATTAAACCCAGGACACTGTGCTTACTAAGCAAGTATTCTATCACTGAGCCACACTGCAAGCCCTTACATACTATTCAAGTTAAGAATAATATGGAAGGGAACTTATCTTTTGATTTATTGCTGTTTGCTTCTAGTAATACTTTATGTTTAGAAATCATATGGAAAAGGGGCATGGTGGCATTTACCTATAAACCCAGCAGTTGAGAAGCTAAGGCAGGAGGATTGCTGTGACTTCAAGGCTAGCGTGGGCTACATAGTGAGTTCAAGGGCAGCTTGATCTACATAGTGAGACCCTGTCTTCACCTCCCCCTCCCCAAGAAAAGAGAAAGAAATCATAATGAAAAGAAATTTACCCTGTTAATGTTTTGTTTTTTCTTCTGTCAAAAAAATTTTGAATACCTTTAAAGAAAACACTGGAACCCTTTTGGAATATTTTCTTAAGTGTATATTTTCTGAAATGATTTTCAGCCCATTTTAATATATGGTATTTTTTGTTCTTTTTTAATTTTGTTTTGTTTTTTGAGACAGGGTCTCACTATGTAGTTGAGACAGACCTGGAACTCACTGTGTAGCCCAGGCTGATCTCGAACTCACAGTGTTCCTCCTGCCTCAGCCTCCTGAGTGCTGGGATTACAGGCATGTGCCACCTCGCCTGGCTGTATTTTTAGTTCTTTAAGTTTGTAGAAATGCATTATAGTTAAACCCTAGAATTTTACTCTAACATTCTCTGTAGTTTTGCCTACATCTTTAAGAATTTTTTTAAATTATAGAAACTTTGTCAAACAGTTTATATTCTAAATCGAATCCCACATGGAAGAATTACTAATATTTTTGTCATTTTTTTTTACATCTTTTCTACATATACAGATGTACACATACCACCATACAGTTGTGTTTCAAATGAATAGCTATGAGTGAGGACAAGGCTGTCATGAACCCGCCCACTGCTTCCTCCTGGGCCATCTGTGCTAGTCCCTGCTGTTCAATAAGCTGAGGGGGCAGCATCTACCCCACTCCTCAGTGTCCTTCTGTTTTATCTGTCCTCATTACCCCTGCATGGTCCTTAGAGTCTACTGATTTAGCCAGATAAATCAATCCCACTGAGGTATGAGTAACAGTCTCTCTTTGGAGCCATCTCTTCAAAGTTATTTTTGTTGTAGCTGTCACTGGCTGTTTCCTGGTGATTCTCAAATTTGAGCCTTTTCATGTAGGAACAAGAGTGTATCTAAGTGGGAGGAGGAAAACCCAAATCCCAGGGATGAAAGCATGATTTGAATGAGCTCTACCATGTTTCTGACATAAGTTCAAGTAGCTAGGGTAGGAACAGGAAGTAGAGACTGAGGTGAGAAGTGCCTGTTTTATTTTTTGAAATTTTCTCACCATCTACTGTGAGCCTCATGCTGTGATAAATTGTAAAAATTAAGAACTCAGTAGGATACAGACCCTATCTTTATAGGGATGCTTTGATTGGTATGGGGGTAAATGTTTGAACTCTGCTTATACTTACAAGCTGTGTGGCAAAAGACAATAGTTTTTAGCCCTCTATTTCACCTAAAAGAGTTTTAATGGTACTTACCAGTATGGAGATGTCATAGGATTATGTATGTAAACACTCAGAAAATTGCCTGGTACATAAGCAGTTAATAATGTTAATGTACTTTTTTAAAAATGCAGATATAATTTCATTTGTGTAACATTTGAGCTCTGGACTTTTATTTAAAAACAAAAAACAACCACCAAATAAATATACTATGTAAACTTTGATCAAATTGAGGTTTTCTAAAAATAGTTGTAAAAGGTTGGGGATTTAGCTCAGTGGTTCCACTGTATGCCTCGCAAGTGCAGGGTCCTTGAGTTCAATCCCCAGTTCCAAAAATAAAAGTAAAAATAAAAACAGCTGTAAAAAACATTTAGAATAACTGGAACTGTTATAATGTATTAGGGAGTCGTTGGCATTCTTAAATGTTATAGTAATATTATGAGTGCAAGATCATCTTTATTTCTTGAAGATGCATGTAAATGTATTTAAGGGTTACACAACAACTGTAACTTTCAAGTTAGTTCAAGAAAAGAAAAATATAGGGACAGGGATTTATCTCAGTGGTTCCTCTGCCTGTCTTTCAAGTGGAAAAAAAAATACACACACACACACACACACACACACACACACACACACACACACACAAGGTCCCGAGTTTGAACCCCAGTACCAAAAAAAAAAAAAGAAAAGAAAAAGAAAAATATATAGAAAGAAAGCAAATATGGCAGAATGGAAGTAATTACTGGGCATAGGGACATTTACTGTATTTTCAACATTTTTTCATGCTTGAGATATTTTATTATAAAGTATTTTAGAAGATTAAAAATTTTTTAAAAAATCTTATGAAGCAGATAGCACTTCAGAAGAGAACAGAATTTGTGTCAGCAAATGAATAAGTGTTGGAGCCGGGAGTAAAGCTCAGTGGTTCAGTGGCCTGCCTTGCAAGCACAAGGACCCGAGTTCAATCTCCGGTACCAAAAAAAAAAAAAAAGAATAAGTGCTGAATCTACCAATATAGGTTGGTCTATCCTGTAAATTTGGCAAAACAATCATTCTGGTTGTTGACAAAAATTTAATTCTAATAAATAGAATTTACAATTTATTGGAAGAAAACTTTGCCTTTGTTCTCTAGTATGAAAAGAATTTTCATATAGAAAATGCCTGCTTATAAGAGTAGGATAGTAGAAAATTAAATGCATACTTCTGAGGATATTCATGTAACCAATGGTTTACTAGGGTTAGGGTATTACATCTGTCTCTACAGAAGCTTTTTTTTTTTTTCTTCCCCTGTATCGGGGATTGAACTTGGGGCCTTGCACTTGCGAGGCAGGCGGTGGAACCACTGAGCTGAATCCCTGGCCCAAAAATTATGTTTCTTTTATACAGATGACAAACCGTGTGGATGGCCATGCCTGGGCTCTCTCTCCAATAGATGAATTCAAAGTGGATAAAATAATTACACCATTAAATAAGGACCATATTCCAATAACTGACTCACCAGTTGTTGTGCAGCAACACATGTTACCTCCAAAGAAATTTGTTCTCCTCTCAGCACAGGTAGGTGCATATTAAGGAAGAGACAGAAGAAAAGAGATACATAATGTTTTTGTCAAATATTCTGTGATGTAGTCATTCAATTCACTCATTTTAAGTACTTTGTAATGTTTAGTCTTAAAATATTTGTAGATATCAAAAGTCCTGCCAAAAGAAGTAGCCCTTTACCAGAGGATTATGCTTTATCTAAAAATAATGTTTCTGTCATTGGTATTTAGCAACCAAATATACTATAAGCTAAGTTTTTTTTCTGAGAACAACCAAAATATTATTTATAGTTTGCACTTTCTTAATAACTTTTTTTTTTTAAGACACCATCTCACTCTGTAGGTTAGGCTGGCCTTGAACTCACAGTGATCCTCTTTCCTCATTCTTCTGAGTATTGGAGTTACAGGCATGTCCCTCCATGCCTGGCCCTAATATTTTAATTTTTAAATACAGATATATTAACAATTCAAGTGGAAATATACAGTAAAATCTCCCTTCTAGTCTCAGACTCTTCTAGGTATATATGATACTAGTTACTATGTCCTTCCATTGATATGGTACAAATATCCAAACAATGCAAATACATTTCTAAACACATGGTAACACATTATGTACACTGTCCTTACCTTGCTTTTTATAATTTTTGTTTTTTGCTTTTTTTAATTCAAAAATATGTTTCAAAGACCTTTCATTATTGATATATAACTTTCTCATTTTGTTTTACATTTGAAAAGTACAGTGGTCCCTTGATTTATGAACTCAATTTGTGAGGCAGGTGGCGGAACCACTGAGCTAAATCCCCAGACCTATGAACTCAATTTGTTAGCAAGGGCTGGTTTAATTCAAGTTGGTCAATTAAAAGCTCATCCTCCTTAACGTAACCTTCAAAGTCTCTCCTATATAATTTTCTTCCAGGCAGATCTCATAGTCCTTAGAAAGACTTTGACCCAGGATTTCTCACTTAACGCCATAGGAAAGAATGTAATCTTCCTTCCAGAATTCTTCAAGTGTTAAATCTGTATCTGAGACCATCTAGAAGCACAAGCTGTCAGCATTCAGGTCATAACTCAAGACTTTTTAAGTTAAAACTAAAGTTCTGGTCGTAACCCAAGTTATTAATATGTCAGGCCAGTCATAACTCAAGGGTCCACTGTATTCCTTTATATTAATATATGATGTTTTAATCAACTTCCTAGATTAACTTCCTAATAGATGAACTTCTGCGCTTAAAAATAATGCCACAGGCTGGTGCCATGCTGCTGCCTGCCTTGCAAGTGCAGTGACTGATTTGGATCTCTGGTACAAAAAAAAAAAAAAAAAAGCCACAGTCTTATGCATATGTCGTTTTTCATGTGTGTGTGAATAAAGATGTTGTATCTAATTGGTCAAAGAGTATGTGCATTCATAAATAATGTATTGCCAGATTTCCCTGTATACATTCACTAATATATTTGTGAATGCCTGCTTCCTTGCAGCCTCTCCCAGGACATTATACTATCTCATTGAGAATGAGATTGACTATCTTTTCTAGTGTTTATATTTCTGTGATCTGCTCTTACTGTATACATTAGTGTTCCTTTATCTACAGTTTACATTACAACATTTGTTGCTTCATTCAATTCCAGTATGAAAATTAACAGTTCCAAGAGTAAACGATTCATAGGTTTTAACTTGCATGCTATTTTGAATACTGTGATAAAAATCGTGTACTCTCCTGATTCCAGCCGATATAGGACATGAGTTATCCCTGTCTTCAGTGTATCCATATTGCATTCATTGTTTTCGCCTGAGTCACTTAGTAGCTGTCTTGGATGTCAGATCCACCGTTTCAGTGTTGCAGTGCTTGTTTATAGGGTTCTGAATTGTTCATGGTTTTAAGCATCCCTTGGTGATTTGGAATGTATCCACTGAGGATGAGAAGAGATGATACAGGTTTATAAGTAGTTGAAATTGTCAGATATTTTTTGGAACTTGCGTCATATCAAAGTGCTTGTCACTCTGGAGTTCATAAAAGAATTCATCCACAGATTTTTTTGTAATATGCTGTACTTTTATTTTGTCTTTTAAATCTTTGATCTGTTTGGAATTTGTCCTGGTATAAGGTATGAGTATGGATCCAGCTTCATTTTTGCCTAAACAGGTATACATAGTGCTAACATTACTAATGAATAATTAACTTTAATGTTCCAATGTCAGGGGCAGCATGAGAGGGTCACTATTTTATTACATTTTCTCTATAGATGTATAGATCTAGTTAGTGTAAGTGGGAGCTGAAAAGTAAATGAACTTATTTTGTATTTTTGATGTTTTTCACTTCATTTATTTGGTTAAATAAGATAGTCATTTGAGTTGCTAACAGCCAAAATCTGTTCTTCATATTGTTTAATCTTTTTAATTTCTTAGGGGAGTCTTATGTTTCATAAACTTAGACCTGTAGACCAACTTAGACATCTGCTTGTGAGTAATGTGGGTGGAGATGGTGAAGAGATTGAAAGATTCTTCAAATTACATCAGGTAATTTTTAAAAATTATGATACTTTAAAACTATGAAACGTCGAGTTCAAATTTTGCCTAAATTAACAGTAAAATACTATAATAAACAGATAATCTCACTAGTCTGCCTATCTTAAACTGAGTATGTACACTGATATTTGAAAGAATTAATTGTGAACTTCTTTCAGAATTTTATTCTGATATTAAGTACTTATTAAAGTGTGTAAGAGTCTGCTGTTCAAGTTATGTAATAAATGCCGTTTTTATTAAAATCAAGAGACATTACCTTTATGGATGTTTGTACATTCATATATGTCTACATTTAATGACCTGACAAAGAAACTTAAGGGTGAGGATATGGGGGCGTTAGTATTGCAGAGCCATAACTGGAACTGTGAGATTAACACTGTGAATGTGTTGAAATATCAGATCAAAGTTAAGTATACAGACCAATTGGGCATGTTAGCAAATGCCTATAATTCCAGCACTTTGAATGTGGAAGCAGGAGGATCACTGCTTCATTGTGAGTTCAAGGCCACCTGGACTATATAGCAAGATGGTCTCAATGAAACAAATAAAAAACAAATAAAAGCCAGGGATTTAGCTCAGTGGTTCTGCCACCTGCCTCACAAGCACAAGGTCCCGAGTTCAATCCCCAGTACCTACCAATCTAAATAAATAATAAATAAATAAATAAAACAGACCCCCGAATTTAAACCACCTGTTAAAAGTCTCAGCCTCACTACTGTGATGAGTTATGTGAATTCTCTGGGTTTCAGTTTTTTTTAATGTAAAATATTCATTACATTATAATAGTATGTCCTATAAGGATTAATATATGCCAAACTGTTAAAATGGTGCCTGGCATATAATAGGTACCAATAAATGTTGCCATTTAAAACTGGTAGTCTTCACTTTGTTTTTTTAATACCCTCTGATTTCATTTATCAGTTATTCCTTGAGGGATTATAAAGGTTTACAAATAGCTGAAATGTGTGCCTATCATACATTTGAACACCAGATATATTACTAAAACAGAACTGTTAAGATATTATGTTTAATTTGTTTAAGGTTTTTGTTTTAATGTGTGCCTATCATACATTTGAACACCAGATATATTACTAAAACAGAACTGTTAAGATATTATGTTTAATTTGTTTAAGATGTTTATGTTTGATTTGGGGAGGACTTTCATTTTTTTTTTTTTAACAGGAAGACCAGGCCTGTGCAACTTGTCTTATCCTTGCTTGCTCCACTGCTGCCTGTGATCGAGAAGTATCTGCTTGGGCTACCCGAGCTTTCTTCAGGTATATGTCAGATTTTTTTGTACTGGCCACTTTTATAAATGATTGCTTTGCCAGTGTGATACTTTAAGGTCATGCCAGACAGTTCAAGTCTTTACATAGGCAAATTATTAAACTTCACTTTAAAAAGTAAAATTGGAACGATTATAGTAATGATTTAACACCTATACTAGCAAAATTTATGGGTTTTTTTTTTTTTTCAAAATATTGCTAGTTCTGCTGTATGTGTATCATTGGTACTGAAGGATTCTGAATCACCTTAAGGAAAGTTGTATCAGATTTTTAAAATTATTACTTTTATTTTTATCTGTGTAGTCCTGGGGATCAAATCCAGGATTTCATGCATGCCAGGCAGGTGCTTTACCACTGAGCTATATCCCTGTCTCAAGGAGAATTAAAAAAAACAAAAACTAAATAGACGGGTGTGGTGGTGCCTGCTAATCTAATGCCATTTTTTAATGTGTGCTCTGACTATAGTCTGAAATTATAGTGCTATTTTCTCACTAAGTAAATTCTATAACTTGCATATCTTTTTTAGAAGTTAGTAGAATGCTTTATAAGTCATTCCTGGTAGCAGTGCCAAGTCAGCATATACTGAATAAGTATGGTATATCCCAGGTGTATATCTCACTATCAGCACCATATGTTCAAATCTAAAATTTAAAACATTTGGAAGCTCAGCAGGCTTAGGAATGATTCTAGCTTTTAAAATAAATTTTTCCTAAACTCAGATTCTATTTTCATACAAATAGGTATGGTGGTGAGGCGCAGATGAGATTTCCAACTACTCTTCCCACTCCAAGTAATGTTGGACCCCTCTTGGGATCTCCTGTTTGTCCCAGTGAGTTTGAAACTTTATAATAGTTTAAATTTTAAAAATTTTATATTTCAATCAGTAAAGTTTTCTTTTCTTTTTTTGGTACTGGGGATCAAACTCAGGACCTTGCACTCGTGAGTTAGGTGGCGGCACCACTGAGCTAAATCCCCCGCCCAGTAAAGCTTTTTATTATGTTTTGTAACTTCTGTATTAGGGATAAATGTAGGGTTTGTGGTTCTTTTTTTATTTTTTTTTCTTATACTGGGGATCAAACTCAGGACCTTGCACTTGTGAGGCAGGTATGGTGCCACTGAGCTAAATCCCTGGCGTTAGTTTGTGATTCTTAAAGGTGTTTTTGTGTAATTAATTCTTTAATGTGTACTAGGCATTAAAATATATGTAATCAGTAGTATTTACTGAATTCATTTTCTGTTTGTTAAAAGTGAAAGAAATGCATGATTGAATAACATTTCCAATGTCAGTTATTTCCAATGTGGTGATAGAAAGTTACTGGAAAAAGAGATGAGTCGCTAATTCTTGAATGTATTATTGATAGTTCCTCTCATTTCTGCTTAAAGACAGATTCTGTGCCTAACTTTGATCAGATTCAAAAGATTCATTTATTTTATAAAATTTATGTTCTGTTCTTTTATTAGGCTCTCCTGTTCCTAGTGGTAGTCCGTATCCAAATCCATCCTTTTTGGGAACACCATCCCAAGGTACTTCTTTTCTTTGTTTTGGATTGCTACTACCGTTCTTTTTGAGGAATAATGTTATGATTATGAGTTATCATCTTTAGGTTTACTGTGAAAAAAGATGAACCTAACCTATTCCCTTGGGGAAAAATGTCATTTAATAGAAGTGGTATCCAAGTAAGTATTGGCATTTGGCCATGAATGACTTTATTTAAGAGCTCCTCTAATAGTGTGCCTTGGGATATCAGCATTTAACTGATATTATTTTTTCATTCATACCATTAGGAGCAGTGATTGCAAAGGATTTTTATTGTTTCACTTTTTTCCTTTTCATTTTGCCTTACCAACACCTGGAAGAACCCAACAAGTCTAAGCCTCTCTTTTTATCAAGCAAAACTAAATGACATATCTATTTCTATTATTTTTGCTAATATTCCTACCCTGGTAATGCAGATGCAACAAAACTTTGATTATTGAAAATTCTGATTGTTTTGGTGTGTGTGGTACCAGGGATCAAACTTATGGCCTTGTGCTTACAAGGCCGGTGTGGCACCACTGAGCTAAATCCCTGGCTAGAGTAATATCTTTAAGAGATTTGTTGTTATGTGTGTTTAAGGTATCCAGCCTCCTGCCATGTCAACTCCAATGTGTGTTGTGGGAAACCCAGCAACTCAGGCCACCAGTATGAGTGGTATGACTGGACCAGAGATTGTGTACTCTGGAAAGCACAATGGTATTTGCATTTACTTTTCTCGAATTATGGGGTAAGTATTTTGTGGCCGTTGCTCACTCTTTGCTATTTGGAGTAGTGAAATACTTTTAACAATGAAGTTTGGACATCATTTATTTCTGTTGTTACTGTTACTTTTAGTTTTTTTTTTTTTTTTTTTTTTTTTTTTGGTTTTTTTGAGATAGGGTCTCACTATGTAGTTGAGACTGACCTGGAACTCACTATGTAGCCTGGGCTGGTCTCGAACTCAGAGTGATCCTCCTGCCTCAGCTTTCTGAGTGCTGGGATTACAGGCATGTGCCACCACACCCGGCATAGCTCTTTTTGCTATTGATAGAATTTTCTTTCATTTAGCCATTGTATTATCTATGTTTTTTTATTACTGTTTTATTCTTGTATATGTGTGTAGTGTCAGAATATATCTTTTAATAACCTCCTAATAATGCAGCATTACAAATTAATAATATAGCGTTACAAACCATGCCATAACTCAGTGATATGTATCGAGATATTTGGTGAGAAGCTTTGGTCTTGTTCATTTCACCCATGCCTATGCTGTCAGCTTTGGGGTTAGAGAGAGCTCTGTGTATCTGCTCAATTCTTGCATGTTTAGGAGCATGCTTGTCTGCTGGTCTTGAGTGGTCTCAGCTGAGACAGCTGTGCTCTTGTCCACATCATCCTCTGCCATGCCAGCTAATGATTATTCACTTTTTAGTGGCAAGGTTCCTTGAGAAGGAGTAGAAACTTTCAAAGCCGCTCTATGCCTAGACCCAGAACTGGCGTCCCATTCTGTTTTCCACTTCATTTGCTTAGTTATAAGGAAATCTCAAGGCCCACTTAGATTAATAAGGTGGGATGTAGACTTCTGTTTGTAAGAAAGTTATCAAAGTCATACTGTAAAGAAAATAGGTATAGGGAATGATAAAGTTGCAGTTGTTTTGCAATCTACCATCTAATTAGCTACCATGCCTAGTATACATTTTTCTTAGATTTGACATAAGCTTTCATTCATATCATTTCCTTTGAAAATGACTGAGTATAGAACTCCTTTATAAATGTATGATTTTTCTTTATTAAAAGCTCTCTATTTTATAATTCGTTATCCAGAGACTTGAGTTTTCTTCAGCAGTATTTCATTATCTGAAATAACTTAGGGTATCTTTGGTTTGAAAATTTTCCCATTTCCCACTTTTCTAAGTAATTTAATACATGTTTAATGAAACCACTGCTATGTTTTAAAAACTGAACAAAGCTATTAAATTCCTACAGGAAGGAATTTGCTGTATATTGTAATTTTTTAATCATTTATAGCACAATCATTAAAATGTTTTTTGTTCCAGAAACATTTGGGATGCTAGCTTAGTTGTGGAGAAAGTATTCAAGAGTGGCAATAGAGAGATCACTGCTGTAAGTGTGTATAATATTGTCCCATCATTTGTTTATAACTTGTTGACAATATTAATGGATAGATTGTTTCACATTTCTTGATATTATAAATTAGATGCAATGATTATTCTTTTATGTAGATGTCTGCATTCTTGTCCGGGAAACTATTCTGTGATTTAAGGCTCATATCTGTTACTTAATAACTGTCTGATTATGAATAAATTTAACATTGTAAAACCTAATAACTTGCTATAAAATGGGAAGAATAATATGTCCTTTTGTTAGCTTGTTGTGAGAGATGAGTAAGTTCTATCACTTACTTTCACTCAGAATTTACTATTTAATACTTTGACTCATATACACATTATTCCTCTGGATTCAGCATATCCATGCATTGACATATTTCCCAGGCTGCTTTAAGAAAATATCTTTTAGACTTTGTAATATTACAAATTCAGGTAGGAAGATTTCTTTAATGAATCTGGAATTTGAGCACAATTTATTTAAAATTTTTCTTTTTCTTAATGAAAGGTACCAGATAACATCTTTTTTGGGTAATGGGTAATAAGCTGAGAACACTGAGCTACATCCCTGGCCCTTTTTTAAAATATTTTGAGACGGTGTTTTTGAGTGTCTGAGTTGCCCAGACTGCCTCAGCTTCCCAGAGTACGGGGATTGCAGACATCCACCAACATGCCTGGTTCCAAATGTTTAAACTGTAATACTCTTTTTTTTTTTTTTCTTGTTACAAGGGATTGAACTCACAACCTTGTGCTTTTTAACAGTATTATTCTTGGGTCCGGGGATTTAGCTCAGCGGTTCAGTGGCCTGCCTTACAAGCACAAGGACCAGAGTTCAATCCCTGGTACCAAAAAAAACCAAAACAAAACAGTACTATTCTTACAATTCACATTTCTAAAGGGAAAAACACATTTTATGTGATATATACAGTGATACCTCAGTTGTCAAATTGCTCCAAGCTGGAATGTCCCACTACTCAAACAGCAAAGTCACACACACATCTGTCTTGCTGCAGACAAAAAGGGGTAACGCTTTAGTCTAAGGGCCACTCTCACTTAACATCTGTCATTGTGCATTTTTTTTGCTCTTTATTTGTGTAAAATATCATAAACATGGGTCCAAAGGAAGTTAGTGATGCCAGCAGTAAAGCTAAAAGGAAAAGTATGAAAAACCATGGTAAAGTTCAAGAAAGAAGTGTTACAGTCCTGGAAAAATGAATTTATAAGTAATTTTTGAGCCTCAGAACCAATTATTTGATATTCCATTATTTGTTTTGTGAAGAATGTTCAGTTCTTGAACTTTTTTGTAGTCGAACATGAATTTGCAATGAATTGAGTTTGACAACTGAGATACCACTGTATATGAAGTTTAAGAATTGGCAAACTTAATCTAATGATAAAAGTATGTACTTAGGTGGTAAGATGACTAATAGCTAGAAAAACACATTAGGAAACTTTATTGGATGATACAAATATTCTGTACTCTGATTACCATAAGAATACAGAAAATAAGATGTTCACATATTTTTTATTATATGTAAATTATATGTCAGTCTTACTGGTGGGAACAGATATTAGTATCCTTTGCTGACCTGTATGCACGTCAGTAAGATACTAATTGCTATAAGAAAGAACTGAACTATAGATAGGTCACGTTAATGTTATATATAGTCAATTACATCTATATAGACTATGTATTCTTTTATAGATAAGCTTTTTCGGTGCTTTTTAAACTTTTGAATATTCTTCATTTTTTACAGATTGAAAGTAGTGTTCCCTCTCAACTGCTGGAGTTAGTACTACAAGAACTGAAAGGTTTGCAGGAGTTTCTAGATAGAAATTCTCAATTTGCAGGAGGACCATTAGGAAATCCAAAGTAAGGATAAAAAGTTCACTTTTTTCTTCTCATTGTATTTTTTGTTGTTGAGATACAATTCATATAGCATAAAAGTCATCCTTTTAAATTGTGTGTTCAATAGAAGTAGTGTCTTCTCCAGTCCCTGACAAGAACTAATTTACTTTCTATCACAGTGGATCAACCAATTCTAGATATTGTATGTGAACAGAAATAGGCAAAATAACCTTGCATTTGTCTTCTTTCCCTTGCAATAATGTTAAGAAAACAACCATATCTATTTCATTGGGTACTTTTAGATAAAATAATGAAAACTTCTGCATTTTACAGAGATGAAATTATATAATTTTTTCTCAACTTTGTAGAATTAGATTAATATACATTCTAGGTTTGACCAAACCGAGGACATCTGCAATATTTTTTTTTTCATCTTTAATTGAGTTTATTGGTACATTTTAGGGATACAGTACAGTTACATTCATTGTTGGGATCTTGTACCTCTACATGACAAGTCTTGAGTCTCATTTTTTCCCCTTACCCCTGCCCTCCCTTCACCCCTTCCTCCCCTCCCAATCTACAAATACTTTATTTCCATCTTTTCATTATCTCACATTCTTTTTCTTTTCCCTTATTACCCTTCCCCTACCAATCCCACCTTCCCTACACCTTTAGCTCCTTTCTTCCCTTTTCGAAATGTCAGTAATCTTATTAGAATCTTATGTGTTATTGCAGATTATTCACACCAGAGAAACTATTCGGTATTTACACATGTGTGACTTATTTATTTCACTTAGGAGTATATCTTCAATATGTATCCATTTTCCTATGAATGAACCTATTTTCTCGTTCTTTATGGCTGAGTAATATTCCATTTTATAGAAAAACCATATCTTCTTTATCCAGTTTCCAACGGATAGGCAAATGGGCTGTTTCCAAGATTTAGCTATTACAAACTGTGCCGCTATAAATATGGGTGCACATACTTCTCTGTGATATGATTCTTTTAGTTCTTTTGGAAAGATACCCAGCAGAGGGATGGCTGGGTCAAATGGAACCTCCCCAGTCCAAGCTCTTTGAGGTATCTCCATATTGATTTCCATAGTGGTTGCACCAGTCTGTACTCCCACCAACAATGGAGAAGGGTTCCTTTCTCCCCACATCCCCGCCAACATTTGTTATTGTGTGATTTCTTGATAGCAGCCATTCTTTGTGGGGTGAGGTGGAATCTCAGTGTTGTTTTCATCTGCATCTCTTGAATGATCAGTGATGTGGAACATTTTTTCACATTTTACTTCTTTGTCTGAGAAATGTCTGTTCATTTCGTATGCCCATTTTGCAATATTAATTTCATTTAGTATGGGAATATTTCAAGCAGGTTTTTTAAATAGTTTACATACTATGAAATTCATGCATTTTAAATGTTCGGTTCACTAACTGTTCATAAATAACAGAATATAGGTGATGGAAGTGTTCTAAAACATCAGCATGATCCAGTTTTTAGAACATTTGTGTCACCTAAAAGACATCCTCTTTTCCATTTATGTCATTTTTGGTAATGTGGCTATTTTGATAATACTGGTTCTGCTGATCCAGGAACAGGGATGTCTTTCCATTTTCTAATTTTCCCTTTAGTTTTGTGTGTGTGATCTCTCTCTCTCTCTCTCTCTCTCTCTCTCTCTCTCTCTCTCTCATAAAGGTCTTTAACTTCCTTGGTGGGTTCATTGTTGGTATATAGGAATACTGTTCATTATTGTGTATTGATTTTATATTGTGCCAATTTGCTGTTACTAGTTATGAGTATTTGGGTGGGAATTTTGGGGGTCATCTATAAAGGATTATGTCATCTGTGAATAAAGATACAATATGTAGTTTGACTTCTTTCTTTTCCTAATTATACACCTTGTATTTCTTTCTCTTTTCTGATGCTCTGGGTAAAATTTCAAGTATTGTATTGAACAAGAGTTGTGAGGGTGGAGAACCTTACCTGTTCCTAATTTAGAGGGAAAATTTTCGGATTTTCCCAAGTTAGAATGATATTGGCAGTGAGTTTTTCATAAATATCTATTATCAGTTAGAGGTAAGATCCTTTATACCAATATGTATCAGGGTTTTTATTAGGTATGGTGTTAGATACATGAAGGGCTTTTTCTGCATCTATTGAGATGTGGATACAGTTTTAAAAATAGAATTATATACTTTAGTTAAATT
This sequence comes from Fukomys damarensis, assembly GCF_012274545.1. Taxonomy (NCBI): domain Eukaryota; kingdom Metazoa; phylum Chordata; class Mammalia; order Rodentia; family Bathyergidae; genus Fukomys; species Fukomys damarensis. The sequence goes on along the minus strand of NW_022900913.1, from coordinate 28,932,182 downwards.
GTGGTATCTGAGTTAGCTCTCAATAAAGCTGTTACACACACACACACACACACACACACACACACACACACTCTTCACTCTTCTGTAATTTCTGTTTCAGGACTACTGCCAGAGTTCAGCAGAGGCTGATAGGATTCATGCGTCCTGAAAATACTCAGCAAATGCAACAAGATCTCCAGAGGAAGTTTCATGGTAAATTATTGCTTCTGATCTGTTATATGTACATGATTTCAGTAAAGAGTTTTATTACTTGAATAGGAAATAATGGGCTACTTTTGATAAGATCTGTTTTGTCTGATAAATATTTTGATTAAAATATAACCAATGTGATTGGGACAACATTGAAATCACTTATTCATGTTTTCAGAGTGAACCTCTGCATATACAAAATTACTTCCCATTTTTCCTCTGTCCTCATCCCTGGCAACCGCTGTCACACTCTCTGTTATCACTGGCTTATTTCACCTAATGTAGTATCTTTTCTTTCTTTTGTTCTGGGGATCAATCCAGGAGCTCTCTGCTGAGCTATGTCTCCAGCCCTTTTTACATTCATTTTGACACTGGGTCTTGCCACGTTACCCAGGTGGCCTGGAACTTGTTTATCAGTGGGCACTGGGTTGCTTCTACCTTTTGGCTATTGTGAATAATGCTACTCTGAACATGGGGATACAGATACAAATTCGAGTCCCTGCTTTTGCTTATCTAAGGATACATACCCAGAAATAGAATTGCTATTTTATATGGTATTTCCCTTGTTAATTTTTATCTTCAGACAGTCTTGCTGCATTGTCCAGGCTGGTCTTAAAATTGTAAATTCAGTCAGTCTTCCAGCCTCAGCCTCCCACATAGTATGTGTCCCTATATCCAGCATATTTTTAAGTATTTTAAGGAATTGCCTGCTCCTTCCCATAGCAGCTGGACCATTTTGCATTTTCACCAGCAGTGTAAACAGTTTCCAGTTTATCAACATCTTTTAAATATATAATAACCATTTTAATAGGAAAAAAAATACTCAATGTGATTTTGGTTTGCATTTCCCCATTGCTTTGTAATACAACAACATGCACCACCATCACCACCCTAACCTCCCCCAGCGATCGAACTCAGGATTTGTGCTTGCCAGGCAGGCATGGCACCATTTACCTACATTCCTGGCCCATGATACAACTTTTTCTAAAGCTATGAATCAGATATTCAGCTGTGTTTTTCATCTATTATAAATTTTAACAAAAAACAAGAAATCCTCATAGTCATCAGTTATTCCACATATGAATTAGAATAATAAATTTCACTTAAATTTTCTAAAAAAAAAATTAGAGGAGTAAAATAAAAAATTTTTCCCTGCTGTTTAATTTTTTCTAAGTTCTTTTGCTTTGTCTTAGGAGAGTCAGTTATTCTAGCTGATGGAACTTTCTTAACTAAGATCAGCCATTTCTTTTGTCCCAGGCTACTTTTTTCCTTTCCTGCTGCCCCTAGTTTCTTATTCAACATTTTGTAAATTCTTTTTTTCAGAACTTCTTTATTTTTGAAGTGTTAGGGATTGAACCCAGGGCTTTGCACATGCTAAGCAAGCACTGTGCTGCTGAGCTACAGGCCAGCCCTGTTCAAATGTTTAAAATCTTAATAAAAACATAAAATATACACACATAATTGAAACAAAATTTCCTACATAACTCTACCTGTTTTTTGTGATACCTGGGATTAAAGTCAGGGACTTTGAACTAAGCTACATCCCAGTCCCTCCCCCGCCTTTTTTTTTTCCCCTGAGATAAAGTCTCTAAGTTGTTAAATTATACACAGCAGGCTCAAACTTGTGATCCTCCTGCCCCCCAACCTAGCAGAGAATTGGTCTACCTGCCACACTGTTAATATTTCTTTCCATTTTTATTTTATTCTACTCACGTCCAAAAATTTATTGTTTTAGATGCTATCAAACAGCGACTTAATTTTGGTGTTACAATGACATTGTTATTCAAGAAAATGTCTTATGTTATAAAAGAAATGTATACAAGGGATCAAACTCAAGATTTGTGCTTTCAAGGAAGGCAGCAGCACAACTGAGCTAAATCCCTAGCCTGAGCAATGGTATAATTCTTAAAAGCAAAGAAATGATTTTTTATGTGTACTTGCACAGATGCGCATGTATATAGAATGAAAATGAAAACCGAGTACAGCCACTGACGATCTTGGTTGTCTGTCATGGCACAGGGAGGGCCAACCTTAACTATAGCTTTTATTTGAAATAAAATAGGACCAGGGATTTCGCTCAGTGGCACTGTGCCCACCTCGCAAGTGCAAGGTGGTGAGTTTGATCCCCAGTAACAAAACAAAGAAACAAAAATCAGCTCAGCCTGTGTTGTTTTATAAAAGTTCATTAGTTGCATTTTGTCTTTAGAGGCTCAACTGAGTGAAAAGGTTTCACTTCAGGCAATTCAGCACTTAGTTCGAAAATCATACCAGGCTCTGGCATTATGGAAACTACTTTGTGAGCATCAGTTTACTGTCATTGTAGGGGAACTTCAGAAGGTAAGATTTGTGGTTTTTTTCTTTTATCGTCATAGCGTTAGTACTGTTTATTTTCTTTTGTATGAATTTTAATCTTATACTTCGATTTAAAAAGCATATAGGTAATGATAGTTTATGTTGTGGGAAGATTGCACAAAAAAGTGAAGCTTAAGGAAACAATTTTGTCAAAGCCACAGGTTTTTTTAGTGTGGGAACTTTGTATTTGGTATGTGAATGAAATCTGTCCAACATATATTTTTAAAACAATAGGCTATATCCTTTATTTGGGTTACAGATCTCTTTGGGGATCTGATTAAAAAGCTTTCTCTCCACACCCTCAATGACATACTTACAGACACATGCACATAAATTTTTTCCATATAAATTTGAGGGCTCTGGCCTAAATTAAACACTCCTAATTTACAGATATTTGCCGGGGAGGGACCTAGGATCAAACTCAGAATCTTGTGCTCATGAGGCAGGCGCGGTGCCACTGAGCTAAATCCCCCTTCCCTATATGTCACAGATTTTTATGATTGCAAAAGTTAATGGTTTATATTTCTCTTGCTCTCTTCATTTGGATCTTTAAGCATAATAATGATTGACATTCATCTAAATGTTAAATAGGACCTTTGAGGGAAGAATGTATTTATACCTTTTAACAGTTTCAAACATACATAGGAAGCATAGCAAGTACAAGAAAACCTATATTATTTGCAAACACTTTTTTCCACATATATTAATATTCAGCATTTTCACAATTTTTACTTGCCCTTTTTAGTCTGTCCTCTCTTGACTTTTTCTTTACTAAGTTATTTGAAAGTAAGCTGGGCATGGTGGTGCACGCCTGCAATCCCAGCACTCAGGAGGCTGAGGCAGGAGGATCTCTGTGAGTTCACATCCAGCCTGGGCTACATAGTGAGTTCCAGGTCAGTCTCAACCACATAGTGAGACCCTGTCTCAAAAAACCAAAAAAAAAATAAAGTGGATTCTACACATTGTTGTTTGAGTCCTATATACTTTATATTGGTATTTATACTATTCATTTCTTTAATAAGATGGACAAGAATAATAACGATTTCATTAGCACTTACCCAAATTAAAAGATTTTTTGTTTTGTTTTGTTTTGTTTTTTCTTTGGTGCTGGGGATCAAACACAAGACCTTGTGCTTGTGAGGCAGGCGGCAGCACCAGTGAGCTAAATCCCCAGCCGTAAAAGTAGTTATTTGATAGTGTCTAAAATAATAATTCATTTTAGATTGTCTTTTAAGACTAGTTCATTCAGGAAGATAGATCTTTTTTGTTTTGTTTTTGTTTTTTTTCCTTCCTGGTACCTGGGATTGTTCTCAGGACTTTGTGCTTGCCAAGCAGGCGCAGTGCCACTGAGCTATATCCCCCAAGATTAATTCATTCAAATTACGATCACAACCACTGGTTCACTTAACCAGGTTTAATTGTCATTTCTTGTAAATCTCCTTCAATCCAGAACAATCTTTGCTTCTTTTCTTTTTCCCTTGCTATTGCCTTGTGAAAATCAGATCATCAATCTTGTTTTCAGCAGCACGAAGTTGTTCTTTTACCTTCCTTACAGTAAATTTGTTCTCCTATCACTTGTATTTTCTATAAAATGAAAATTAAGTCTAGAAAGGCTTGATTAGGGTCAGCTTCATTTACGTGAGGAAGAAAAGAAATCCTCAGCCCACCCCCAGATGGGATCTTGCTATGTTGCCCAGGCTACTTCAGACTCACGATCCTTCCACCTTGTCCTCCTGAGTAGCTAGATACAGAAATTCTTCATAGGTAGTGGTTTGTATGAAATGAGTTAGAAAAGGTTTGGTTGTCCTACTTTTTAGTTGTACCAATATGGATTGCTAGATTCCATAGGTAAATCCAGTACTGCTATTGTAAATTTTTCAATTAGATTTTAATCAAACTTTTGTCATCTGTTGATAAACATTGCCTGAATTATTTTATTTAGGATCATAAAATGATAATTTTCTAAATTACAATTCCTTCCACAGTTATTGACTACAATTCTATAAAGCTCATTTTTCCTTGTCTTCAAGGGATATGTGATTACCCTGAATGCATAAGTCTTAACTCTTAAGCACCAGTTTTCAAACTTAGAAGGTGATCCCACTTGTTTTCATTAGTATCATTTGAAGGTCTGGGTTGGTTTTGGTTTTTGGTTTTGTTTTGTTTTGTTTTTGAGGTTCTTTTCTATTTAAGCACATACTTCTTTTTTTTTTTTTTTAAATAATTGATCCTGTTATGTTTAATTATGAAAGCCATTTTCTTTTCCGTGATAGGTAGAATAATGATATTCAGGTGACAAATGTCATGTAGCTAGTTTTATAACTACATTTTTTTCAGAATGCAGATCAAACTCTAGTGTTAGGAAGCCTCAAATAGTAGAATTCTAACATTAAAAATAAAGTGGAGGCCCTGGTGTGAATTGAAAGGAGCTAAAGGTGTAGGGAAGGTGTGATGCGTAGGGGAAGAACAAAAAGGGAAAAGAAAAAAATGTGAGAGAATGAAAAGATGAAAATAAAGTGTTTGTAGATGGGGAGGGGAGGAGGGGGTGAAGGGAGGGCAGAGGTAAGGGGAAAAAATGAGAATCAAGACTTGCCATGTAAAGGTACATGATCCCAACAATGAATGTAACTGTACTGTATCCCTAAAATGTACCAATAAACTCAATAAAATAAAAAAAATAAAAATAAAGTGGAGGGCCAGGGATTTAGCTCAGTGGTTCCACCACCTGCCTCACAAGCTCAAGGACCTGAGTTCGATTCCCGGTACCAAAAAAATAAAATAAAATAAAATGGAAGTTTTAAGATTTTAAAAATATAGCCAAGTGACTTTATTTTCATTATATATGTATTGCAAACGTACTAATTTTTTTTAAAGCTGAAAAAAGATATTTAAAAAAATGTTTGTATAGTTTAGTTTTTTTTTTTTTTTAATTTTTGGAGCTTTGGATTGAACCCAGGGCTTTATGTATGGTAGGTAAGCACTCTTACCACTGAGCTACATGCCCCAGCCCTATTTTGAGTTACAAACTCTATTATTATTTAGGTTAAGTTATTAAAAATTTCATTCTGTGCCAGGCGTGGTGGCACACGCCTGTAATCCCAGCACTCGGGAGGCTGAGGCAGGAGGATTGCTGAATTGGAGACCAGCCTGGGCTACACAGTGAGTTCCAGGTCAGTCTCAACTGCATAGTGCGACCCTGTCTCAAAAACCAAAGGAAAAAAAAATTCATTCTGTGTAGAAACATATTTCTATAATTTTGACAGAAAATTTTTTTTCTTATCCTCCCAGGAGTTTCAAGAGCAGTTGAAGATCACCACCTTTAAAGATCTGGTAATTAGGGACAAAGAACTCACAGGGGCATTAATTGCTTCTCTTATCAACTGCTACATCAGAGATAATGCTGCTGTTGATGGCATTAGTTTACACTTACAAGACATCTGCCCCCTTCTGTATAGTACTGATGATGCAGTTTGTTCTAAGGTATGATGTTTTGTTACCTAATTTATTGTTTTTTTATAGGATGTTTCATGGTATGCTGCCAATCATACTAGAACGGGAATCAGGAACTATCATGTTTTACTTAATATATAACCTCAGCACGATTCTTAATCTGTGCTGGCCTCAGAATTCTCATCTAAGAAAGGGGGTTGAAATACATGAAATTTTAAAACCCAAGTATACTCTTTGAAGTTTCTTATATAAAGAATCTTTAGTAGAATTTTTATGTCTCGTTAAAAAAAAACATTGAGAAATTAAGGAAAAGCAGTAAATCTAGAAATTAAGGAAATCAGGCATGAATCTGTCTCCTTAGAATATAAGGAAAATCTGTAATGAATTAGGGTTAATGGAGCCATTTTTATTGATCCTTTCCTACAGGTGGACAAATAAATCAGTGTTGCACTAACTGCCTGCTGACCAATAATGTATTGATTAGACAGAATTACCAGACAGTCTTATCTTGCTTAACATATTTGTGAGAGGAATTAAGAATAGGTAGGATTTCTTTTGGTTAAAAACTTCTGCCTAAACTAAAATTAACTTTGTATATTTTTTATTTTTAATAATAATAAACCACATATAAATTTAGACATACACTAAAACTCATGTTAACAGCATCATCTGCTTGTTTGCTTCTGTATTTTTTAAGTTGTTATCATCTCATTCTAGGCAAATGAGCTTCTCCAGCATTCTCGACAAATTCAAAATAAGACTGAAAAAGAAAGAATGTTAAGGGATTCATTGAGGGAGTATCAAAAAATCAGCAATCAAGTGGACCTTGCCAGTGTTTGTGCTCAGTATAGGCAAGGTGAACAATGTGCTTCATATCTTTTACTTAGTTCAGAGAATAAATGACAGTGTGTGAATTAAGCAAGGCAATGAAGAACCTGGTTTTTCCCAAACCTTCCTTCAGATCAGTGGCCCAAGTGGTATTTGAACTATTAACTCCCCCCCCGCCGACTTGTTTTTGGGTTTTGTTGTTGTTTTTGAGACAGGGTCTCACTATGTAGTTGAGACCTACCAGGAACTCACCATGTAGCCCAGGCTGGTCTTGAACTCACAATGATCCTCCTGCCTCAGCCTCCCGAGTGCTGGGATTGCAAGCGTGCTCCACCATGCCCAGCTTCCCCCTCCTGGTTTGGGGATTAAATCCAGGGCCTTGTGCATGGGAGGCAAGTCTCTTATTACTAAGTTGCACCCCTATTTATCCTTTTTCTTTCCCATTAGTGCGCTTTTATGAGGGAGTAGTGGAACTCTCTCTTACTGCTGCAGAGAAAAAAGATCCTCAGGGTCTTGGACTTCATTTCTATAAACATGGAGAACCAGAAGAAGACATAGTTGGACTTCAGGCTTTCCAAGAAAGGTGAGTTCTAGTCCCTTCCCAGATTGTCATCTTTACATATACAGACTTTTTCTTTATATAGTTTTGAGTGATCTTATCTGGGAAATACTATTTTGAGTATGTCACCTATAAAAATTTGATTATCTTTTATTTTAAAATGACTTAACAAGGTCTGCATCAGGGATTCTAATTGGTTTTTGTTTTGGCAGGGAAACAGTGGCAATGTTTATTGTTTTTAATGTGCTTAATAACTATGTTCAGAAATTGTCATGAGTCATAGTTGCATAGTTGAGTGAATTTTCACAGAGCGGAGTGATGTAATTAAAAGCCAAATGCATATATGCTACGAATACCTCATTCTTTTTTATCATTATCATTATTATTATTTCACTTTATTAGTTTATGTGTATAGTGCATAATGTTTACATCCTACTGTATTTTTTTATCAGCTTTAGTTTATTGGTACATTTAGGTATACATAATGATCACATTCATCAGAGGGAATTTGTGCAGAGTTGGTACATGTACATAATACATTTTAATTCCTTTTGTATCTCCTTTCCCTCCCTTTTTATCCCCTTCCTTTTTATTTAAAAACATTCTTTTGTTTTTTATGTTCATAGTACATAATGTGACATTCCTTGTGTGGAGTTAGTTCCTGTACCTAACACATTCCAATTCCTTCTTTTATCCCTTATCCTCCCCCCACCCCGTCGCTTGATCCCTTTCACCTTTGAGAAGGATCTCTATTCCTTCTTTGTATCATCTGTCTTTTATCTTGCTCTTTACTTTTCCTTTGAGTTTCTCATATAAGAGAAATAGTAAGATACTTAAGCTTGTGTGTCTGATTTATTTTACTTAAATATTGTGGTTTCAAAGTACATCCATTTTTCTACAAATGAGTCAAGTTTATCTTTCTTTATGACACACTAGTACTCCATGGTATGGAAATACCACATTTTCTTTATCTCTTCTAGTGATGAACATATAGGCCACCTCTAAGATTTAGCTATTATGAATCGTGCTACTATAAACATGGGTATGCTTGTAATATGATAACTTTAATTCTTTGGAAAGATATCTATAAGGGGAATAGCTGGGTCAAATTGAATTTCTCATTTTAGTATTTTCGGGACTCTATACTGATTTCAGTAGTGGTTATACTAGTTTACATTCCCACCAACAGTATAGAATGGTCCCTTTTTCCCTGCTGTTTCTCCAGCATTTGGTATTATTTGATTTCTTGATAATTGCCATTTGTTACAGGGTAAGATACAATCTTGTTTTAATTTGCATTTCTGTAATGGACAGTAATGTTGAACATTTCTTTATGTATTAGCCATTTCTACTTAATTGGTGAAGTTTCTATTCATTTCACTTGCCCATTTTTTGATTCTATTTTTTGGGGAGTGTGATTTTTTTTTGTGTTCTAGCATATGTAATATTCTAGATATGAGTCCTCTGAGAAACCCCTGGAAAAAAATTTCTTCCCATTCATAAGGTTGTCTTTTCACTATGTTGGCTGTTGCTTTTACTGTGCAGAAGTTTTTAAATTTAATATTCCGTTTGCTTCTCTGAATTATTTTCTATGTAACTGGGGTTCTCTTCAGAAAGTCCTTGCCTACACCTATGACTTCAAAAGTTTTATCAATCTTTTCTGGTTTCTTGTTTAATACTTAGTTCTTTGATCTACTTTGATTTTAGTTAGTACATGGTGAGAGAGAAGGTTCTAGACTGTCTTCTGCATGTAGATAGCCAGTTTTTCCAACATCATTTATTAAAGAGACTGTCTTTGCTCCAGTGTGTTTTCCTAACCCCTTTGTCAAAGATCTAATAGTCAAATGTACTTGGAATTGTTTCTGCATCCTCTGTTCTGTTCCTCTGATTCTTCTGTTTGTTCCTGTGCTAGTGTTAGGCTGTTTTTAATCATAGTAACTTTGTAATATAACTTCAAATGTGGGGTTAGGATGCCTCCCACTTTGTTCTTTTTGCCTTAGCATTGTTTTTTATATTCTTGGTCTCTTCTGGTTCCATGTGAGTTTTAGGATTGTTTTCTCCAGTTCAGTGAATGAAAAATGGGATAGGGGAAATTGGAAGAGGAGGAAAGGAAGAGGAAAGGGATTAAAAAAAAGGAGGAAGCTGTGGTGTTATGCACATGTAATCACCCTCCAAGATGATTGTAAACTGCAAATGTGTATTAATAAAATAAATTTTTAAAGATGCTGTAGCAATTTTGATTGGGATTGAGTTAAATTTGTATAATCTTGGAATTACTGCCATTTTTATTATATTGGTTTTGCCTCTCCAGAAATGGGTTATCTTTCCATTTTCTGATGTTCTCTTTGATTTCATTTTTCAGAGTAGTATAGTTTTTTTGTACAGGTCTTTTACTTCTCTTAGGTTAATTCCTAAGTACTTCATTTTTCTTGGTGTTATTAGAAATGGTATTTTTCCCTTAATTTGTTTCTCAGTGGATTCATTATAAAGAAATGCTTTTGATTTTTGTGTGTTGATTTTATATCTTTTGATACCAGGGATCGAACTTGGGACCTTGCACTTGCAAGGCACGTGGCAGAACCACTGAGCTAAATCCCCAGTTCATATCTTGCTGTGTCACTGAATATGCTTATTAATTCTAAGAGTCTTTTAGTTGTTTTTTGTTTGTTTAGTTTGCCATGTAGAGGATCTTGTCATCTACAAATAATGATTTTTGGGTGTTGAGAGGGTTTTTTGGTAGGGACCAACTCAGGACCTCGCACTTGCCAGGCCTGCACTGTTCCACTAAATCTTGGAATCCTAGGCCCGGATGATATTTAACTTCTTCCTTTCCTATACATATCCCTTTTCTTTTTCTTTTCTAATTGCTCTTGCTAATGTTTGGAGTACTGTATTGAACAGGAGTGGTGATAGAGGACATCCTTGTCTAGCTCCTGATTTTAGAGGGAAAGCTTTCAGCTTTTCACCATTTAACTTGATGTGGACAGTAGGTTTGTCCTAATGGCTTTTATCAGATTTTCTTCAGTGTTTTTGTCATGAAAGGATATTGGATTTTGTAAAAGACTCTTCTTTCTGCCCCTGTAGAGCTCATCATGAGATTTTTGTCCTCCTATTTATGAGTTGTATTACATTTATTGATTTACATGTATTGAACCAACCTATCATCCCTGGGAGAAGCCTACTTGGTCATGATGTGTGATCTTTTCGATTAATTCATTGCATTCTGTTTGCCAGTATCTTGTTGAGGACTATTCATTAGAAGTATTAGTCTACAGTTCTCTTTTTCTGGTTGGCTTTTTCTCTGGTTTTAGAATCAGGGCAATTAATGGTAATTCCAAGAATGACTTTGGGAATATTCCTTTCAATTTCATTCAAAAGCTTGAGGGATATTTAGAACTTGCCTAAAGTTTTTGATAGAATTCGGTCTGAACCCATCTGGACTTGAAGTATTCTTAGTTGGTAGGGTATTTATTACTGCTTTGATTTCATTGCTATTGGATTATTCAGGGTTTTAAGATCTTCTTGGTTTAATTTTGGTAATTTATATCTATCTAGTAATCTATCCATTTCCTCTGAATTCTCCAATTTATTGGTGTACAGGTTTGTGTAGTAGTTGTTAATGTTTTCTATTTTAGCAGCATCTGTTGTGATTTTACCTTTTTCATTTCTAATTGCATTGATTTGGTCTTTCCTTTTTTTTTATTAGATTACCTAATGGTTTGTCTATTTTCTTTTTAATTCTTTCAAAAAACCAACTCAGATTCATTACTTATTTGTTTTGGGGGGGTTGTTTTTGTTTTGTCTCAATTTCATTGATTTCTGCTCTGGTCTTTATAATTTCCTTCTTTGTACTATCTTTGGGTTTGGATGGGTCTTGTTTTTATATGCCTTTGAAGTGCATCATTAGGTTATTTGGGCTCGCTGCATGGGCATTCACAGCTATAAACTTACTTCCCTCTTTGGACTATTCTCATTGTCCCATAGATTCTGGTACATGATTCTGGTGTACTTTTTACTGGCTTCGTCATTTAGTTCTAGAACTGTCTTATTTCTTCCTTGAATTCTTTGTAACCCATTGTTTACTTAATCATGTGTTGTTTAGTTTTCATGCATTTGCATAATTTCTGTGTTTTCTTTTGTTGATTTCTAACTTTGTTGCACTATGGTCTGATAATATGCATGGTATAATGTCGACTCTATTACATTTACTTAAGGCTGATTTATTGGATACTGTGTAGTTCATTTTAGAAAGTCCTATATGTTGCTGAAAAGAATGTGTATTCTGTCATTGTTGTTGGGTGGAACACTGTAGATATCTACAGATGTTCCTCATTTAACAACCTACCTTTTCAAATAACTTCGGAATTCAACCTAGGCTGGTGTTTGGACTGATTATGCATGGCTCCAATTTGTGACCTCTTTTTGTGTGTGTGCATTTCTATACATCTTGTTGATAGAGCCTCAATGCCTTTTTTTCTACAGTATACCATGTTTATATAGTAAATTTTTGCTGGTTTTATTGTATAGTACAGTACTGTAGTTTTACGATGTATTATATATTACAATACTGCATGTAAGAGTTATGCAAATAAAAGCAAGGTCATCAAGTTGGAATTTCCTTTGACTATTTCTTTATTCTCAATATTGTAATGTACATACTATATGCAGTTACTCATTTAGCAGCCAATTCCTTTAACAACATAGTCGCAGGAACAAAAGTGGATCATTAAATGAGGAGTGCCTAAAGTTGTTGTACTTCAGGCACACTCACTAAGCATGTTGTGCAAATAAACACAGTATTCATGAAAAGACAAATATCTTCAGTATATGAATTATTTCTCCCTTTTTTTTTTTTTTTTTTGGCACTGGAGAACGGAACTCAGGCAGGTGGCAGAACCACTGAGCTAAAGCCCCTGGCACAGTATATGAATTATTTGTATCATGTCTAATACTGGGAGAAAAATAAGCTACCCAACATTTTTTCAATATTGGGCAGTATTCAAAATGTTTGCCTCAGGAGCTCAAACAGGTTCTTGGACTTAATTTCAACAGTTTGTGCAGTCTGGTTGCTCCCTTCTCTCCCTGGGTGATTACTTTTTCCAGAATGGGTCAAATGGTTCATCTTAGCTGGTGGTGCTTTGTGCTATACACCTCTGTGCACCTGGCAGGGTGTCACTCCTCTATTGAGGGTCTGCTTACTCATATAGTGAAGAGGGTTGCAGGAATTCTCATTTTAAGCCTTGAAATAAAGTTTTATTCTGAAAAATTTTTTTGTTTTTGAGGCAGGGTCTTGCTATACAGTTCAGGCTGGCCTTGAACTCACTATGTAGCATAGGCTGGTCTCAGACTCATAGCAGTCCTCTTGTATCAGTCTCCTAAATGCTGGGATTACAGGTGTACACCACCATACCCAGGTGAAAATAATTCTTAACGGCTTATGTTTTTGATGTTAGAATAGTTTGGGTTTTTTTTTGTTTGGTTGGTTGGTGTTTTTTTTGTTGTTGTTGTTATCAGGGATCAAACTCAGGTCCTTGTGCTTGTGAGGCAGGTGCAGAAAACCACTGAGCTAAATTAAATCCCTGGCAACGGCTTATGTTTTTGAAACCTCATCTGTGGGGTTTTTTTTTTCTTTTTTACTATAAATTGAACACATGTTCTTTTGCATGCTGAGCAAGCACTTTTTCACCGAACTACATCTGCACTTTTATTTTGAAACAGAGTCCAACTAAATTGCCCAGGATGGCCTCAAACTTGGCAGTTGTCCTTTTCAGATACTCAAGTAGCTTGAATTACAGGCGTGTGCCATCCTGCCTGGCTTGTATTTTAATATTAAGTATATACCTACATTTTAAATTGTGTTGAAGTTCTTGTGCTTTTTTTTTTTTTGGTATATATTTAAAATAAAGTAAATCACTTTATTTCTGGTTAAATAATGTAAATGCCTCCTGCCATTCTTTTTCTCAGACTACAAGCTTATAAATGCATTACAGACACACTTCAAGAACTGGTAAATCAAAGTAAGGCTGCTCCTCAGTCACCTAGTGTACCCAAAAAGCCTGGTCCTCCAGTGTTATCATCTGATCCCAATATGCTGAGTAATGAAGAAGCAGGACATCACGTAAGAAATCATAGCATATTTTAATTTTGAAACTATTCTGTTTTAGAATTTCTGCACTATGATGCATAATCATCTTGGGAAAGATAGTACACATTAGAAATTACCGTTTAATAATTCTTTAATTCTTGCTTGGGGTTTAGGACAAGATATTGGGATATCCTGCAACCAAACCTTTGTGATGATTTTGCTTTTTTCTTTATTTTAGTTTGAACAAATGATTAAATTGGCACAGCGATCCCAAGATGAGCTCTTTAGTATTGCTCTTTATAATTGGCTGATACAAGCTGACCTTGCAGATAAACTGCTACAGGTAAAAAATATTTTTTAGTAGAATTGTTAACATTCATTTAAATGTATAAAGGTGTAGGAGAAGTGGGAAGCGTAGGGAAAAGGAAATAAGGGAAAAGAAAAAATATGAGAAAAAGAAAAAATGGAGAAAACGTTTTTGTAAATAGGGAAGAGGAGGGCATGAAGGGAGGGCAGGGGTATGGGGAAAAATGAGAACCAAGACCTGTCACATAAAGGTACGAGACCCCAATGATGAATGTAACTGTACTGTATAACTAAAAAGTATCAATAAACTCAATGAGAAAAATAATAAATAAATAAATTTAAAGTAGCATGGCTCAATGAGTTAAGCTTATATATAGTTATAGAAAATTCACTTTTGCATTGTTTGTCATTAGGTATTAGTATAAAAAAAGTAGATAATATCTTCTAAGAAGCAAAGTAGATTGTAACTTTAATATTATTCTAGAAGCTGATTAGGGTAGTTTGCCTTGTGGAGTAGAAGTCATTGGATTATGGATTAGGAAATCTGAGTTTTGCCTTAATTCTGTCATTTAGTCATTGTGTAACTTCAGACATGTCATTATACTAGTCTTAAGTTTCTGTTCCTCATTCTATAAAATGAGTACATGTCATTTAATTATTTCAAAAATGCTTTTGCCTCCAAGTGTATGAATCAGTACTTCTATTATCAAAGTTTATTATAAGTTTTGCAGTTTAATGGTACATTATTTTTAACTCATTAATTATGGTAAAAAAAAACCCAGAAAAATTGCTTTTTTTGTTAGTTTATAATTTTGCTTTGTTTTCATAAAATAAGGCATAATTGTAGTTGCTTTAAAATATGTTTTCTATTTAAATAGTAGCTAAGTGGTCAGAAAATGTGTCTGAGTAATTGTGCATTTTCTAGATTGCCTCTCCATTTCTGGAGCCATATCTAGTCCGAATGGCCAAAGTGGATCAAAACAAAGTTCATTATATGGATTTACTGTGGAGGTATTATGAGAAGAACAGAAGTTTTAGTAGTGCTGCGCGTATTCTGTCCAAGTTGGCTGACATGCATAGGTATGGGATGATATTTTCATTGTTAAGAGTGATTGTACACTGATTCATATCCAGATTTACAGATTAAATAAAATTTACTTGGGTTATCGATAAGAATTTTTAGGCCTTTATTTGAATTTATCTAAAGTTTAGTTTTCTTTTTCTTTTTATTGTAATAATATACGAGAAATACTAAAAGAATATTATATCTTCTTCATTCAAACTGAAATACTCTAAACCATGTCTTCTTTTTTTTTTTTTTTTTTTTTTTGATACTGGGATCGAACTTGGGACCTTGCACTTCCGAGGCAGGTGGTGGAACCACTGAGCTAAATCCCCAGTCCTAACCCATGTCTTTAGATTCTCCTAGTAAAAATAGTTGATTATCATTCTTAATTAAAGGAACAAAAACTAGCTTACAATGGTTTTATCATTTTTAAATGTTTTGGTCATTCTAGGCAAATTTCATCTGTTCCCACAATGGTTTAAATTAGTGAAAAAGTCTTAGAGCATTAAGAAACCTGTTAACATAAGCAAGGGAGTTTTTCTATTAGATTATAATATCAAAAGACCATTTAGTAAAATATTGGACCAATCATTAATTTGTCCCTCTGTTTTAATGCAGAATTTTTGTGTGTAAAAATGCCACACAAGTGCTATTTCTGAAAACTAGGAAAAAAAAAAATAAAAGTGGGGGCAGATTTAGCTCAGCGGTTCGGTGGCCTGCCTTGCAAGTGCAAGGACCCGAGTTCAATCCCCAGTACCAAAAAAAAAAAAGAAAACTAGGGATTCATTAAGTTAGGAAGAGAAAGTATTAAAACAGAGCTGATATTGTCAGACTGATGAAAATGGTTGTTTAATGAGCTCACTTTCGGTGGTGGCAGGTGTTTAAAGGCCTAGCTCCTGAGGACTGAGACAGGAGAATCACTTGAGCAGAAGTTCGAGGCCATCCTGGGCAACGTATCTACCTGTCTCAGTGGTATAAAATGTGCTTAGTGTGTGTAAGACTTTTGGTTCAGTCTCACTCAAAGTAAAGCTCATATCCTACACCAAGTTCAAATCCTCCCAAAAAAAGATTCATTTATGGCACTTAGGAAGTATTAGTGTATGTCTGTGTTGAGTGTGAGTCTGCACATACAACTGTGCTGTTGTAGGTGTTTTCATTGGACCCAAAGCTTTTTTTTTTTTGTCCTTGTTTTTTTTTCCCCCCTTTTCTTAGTTTTAATATAGTTTAATGTAATAACATTATTGCTGGGCATAGTGGCAGATGTCTATAATCTCAGCTGCTCAGGAGGATCACAAGTTCAAGGCCAGCCTGGGCAATCTAGTGAGATCCTGTGTCAAAATAAAAAAGGCTACAGATGTACAGAAATTCATGAGTTCTATCCCTAGTACCACAAAAAAGGATGAATTAACATTATGAAACATTTACATCATTATAGCTGTATAACAAGTTATGTAATCCGTGTTTGAGTGGCTGTTTCATACTATACTCTACTAGAGGTACGTTTGGACTGTGTCCTAATGCAGGCCTTTGGTATCTCATTTCTGGCCTACCCTTCTTAGATGGCTGTAGATAGCATTACCACACTAATCTCTGTAAGCCATTTTTATTGTGTGTTCTGTTGCTTCAAACTTCATTGCCTATTAAATATTTAACTCAATTGGATTTTTTTTTTTTGAGATGGATCTTGGGCAGGGAAACCCTTTTTGTAACAGATTATCTTAATGTAGAGTCCTTTCTGTGTACCCTTAAGGGCTACTCATTGCTAATTAACTGTCACACACACTTCTACTTTGAAAAGTAGAGAGTAAGAAAGAGCTTTTTGTTTTGTTTTGTTTTGTTTTTTGAGACAGGGTCTTGTTATATAGCTAAGGTTGGCCTGGTCACTATGTAACCCAGACTAGTCTTGAACTTCCAGCAATCTTGCCTCAACCTTTCAAATACTGGGAGTACAGGCATGCACCACCATGCCTGGCATTCTTTGGTTTCTCTTTGAAAGACGAAAAACGTAGGAGCTGTAACAATAGAGAAGGGCATTTTAATTAAGACTGTCTCTGAAAGTAAAGACAGTCCATTTTTTTCATGCTACAGATTGGAATTTATTGGGGTTTCAGAAGGTAAATTTGATAATGATTGACCTGAGAAGTTCCCAACCAGTAAACAAATTAGCTTTTTTTTTGTTTGCCTTTTGTCATTAAGTTTATTGGTATGTTTCAGGTATACAGTACAGTTATATTCATCTTTAGGCTCTTGTACCTTTACATGATATATCTTGGTTCTTATTTTTTTCCTATTTCCCTGCCCTCTCTTCATCTCCTCCATCCTTCCCTATTTACAGACTATTTCCATGTTTTTCCTTTTCTCATATTTTTCTTTTCCCTTCTTTCCTTTCACCTACCCCTCCCACTTCCCCTACTCCTTTAGATGTTTTCTTCCTATTTCACAATATCAATTGTACATATTGATCCTTATTTACACTTTCAGGTTTTCACACCAGAGAAACTATTCTGTATTTACACATGTATATCCACTTAGCTATAAATGTCTCTAGTTTCTCATTCTTTATGGCTAAGTGGTATTCCATTTTATAGAAAAATCACATCTTTAGCCGGACTCCAATTGATGGGCATTTGGGTTGTTTCCAAGTTTTAGCTATTACAAATTGTGCCACTGTAAGCATGAGTGTGCATATATCACTGTGGTGTGATTTTTTTAATTCTTTGAGGAAGGTACCCAGCAGAGGAACAGCTGGGTCAAATGGGACTTCTAATTCTAGTTTTTTGAGGTATCTCCATATTGATTTCCACAGTGTTTGGACCAGTTTGCACTCCCACCAACAGTGGAGAAGGATTCCTTTTTCCCCACAACCCCACCAGCATTTGTTAATGATTTCTTGATAGCAGCCATTCTTTCTAGGGTGAGATGGAATCTCAAAATTGTTTTCATCTGCATCTCTTGAATAACCAGTGATGTTGAACATTCTTTCATATGTTTATTTGCTGCTTTTACGTCTTTGTGTTAGAAGTGTCTGTTCATTTCAGATGCCCATTTTTTAATTGGGTCTTTATATTTGGAGGCTCTGGTTTTTTTTTTTTTTTAGTTCTTTATATATTCTAGCAAATTAGTTTGTTTTGAATGCCAAATTGCTTCATGATGTCAAGAGCCAGGTCTGACAGAGGATTAGTGAACTGAGGTTAACAAGCTGGGATGTAGCTCAGTGGTAGAGCATATGACCTACCTTGCATTACATCCTGAATTCAATCCCATGCACTGAAGGAAGGAAAGAAAAAAAAAAGACATGCTATAAAGAATTGAGGCTGGAAGCCATGGGGACCTATGCTTGGGGCTTTCCGACAACTGTCAGTGGTCAGCCAGCAACTGTATTTTGAGTGATAGTATTCAAGGCATAAAGCAAGCAGTAACAAACAAGACAGACAGTATCTTTCATTTTGCATTGTGGTAGGTAAAGGCATAAAGAAATGACTTCAGGTTCCACAAATATAGTACAAATAAGCTAACTGCTTTGAGGAAGTAGAGAGCTCCATTAGTAGGTTAGAGTGGTCAGAAATGCTTCAGAGAAAATGTCATTCAACTTTAGGTAGCTGTGTATAGTGATGGAGGAAAAGTAGTCTAAGCACAATAATAGTCTTCACATAGACACTGTATGAAATGTTTGTTGTGTTTGGGGTATGAAGAAGAAAGCTAATAAGATTGGAGATAATGAAAAGGGAGTTGGATAGAAGGAGATGATATTAGGAGGCTAAGAAAAGATCATTAGACAGTTTTAAGAAAGGGCTGGAGCCGGCGATTTAGCTTAGTGGTTCTGCCACCTGCCTCACAAGTGCAAAGTCCCAAGTTCAATCCCCAGTACCAAAAAAAAAATAAATTAACTAATTAAAAAAAAAAGAAAGATCACTTCTCGGCCTTTTGGCTAAGATCAAGTGTAAAAAAAAAAAAAGAAAGGGCTCAATAGGACTGGAGTTGTGACTCTAACGGGTAAGGTGCTTGCGTAATAGTGTGGAGCCCTGTGTTCAGATCCCCAGCACCACAAAATAAAAAATAAACTGAACTAGCCAGGCTAGGGGGCACATACCAGCTACTTGCAAGGTGAGGCAGACAGATTACAAGTCCAAGGCCAGCCTCAGCAGCTTAGTGCGATTCTGTGTCAGACTTGAAAAAGGAGCTGAATCTCAGAGGTGAAGCGCTCCAGGTTTAATTTAGGGGCAAGGGAGTATGTGACTTAATCTGATTTTATTTGAAATGTTAACTCTGGGTGCTTTTCAGAAATGAAATGTAATGCATGCTATATTAAGGTAGAAATCTGAGCATAAGAAGAATAAGAAAGTTTAATTTTGAAAGAATCTAAGTTGTGTGGCATTTTCTTGTGTGTGTGCTCATGTGCATGATCTCACATGTCCTGGCTGATTGTAAGCTCCTGGGCTCAAGTGATCTTCCTGACTCCGCATGCCAAGTAACTGAGGCCTGTGCTACTATGCACACTAGGATCTAAGTTATAATATATTAAACTAAAGCCAGGATGGTGGCCCATGCCTATAATCCCAGCACTTGGGGGGCTGAGGCAAGCAGATTGCCATGAGTTTGCAAGCTAACCTGAACTAAATAATGAGGCCTTGTCTGCGGGAGATAGATATATAGATATAAATTTTTATACACATATATAAAAGTAAAGTTTTATAATAGGAAGGTACTTTTTAGATATGAATATTTCCTTAGTTTTCTAAAATTGTGAATCTCTTATTAGAAATCTAAAGTAGATTTATTACCCAAAAAGTCTATTAATTTTTTCAAGTTTCATGTGGCCTGTTTTTGTTCATTTGATTTAAAATAGTGCATTCTACTTGACATATCTTTAGTCCTTAAGAAATTATGTAACTAAAATTCCAGGTTTTCCCTCTTAGCACAGAAATTTCACTTCAGCAACGACTAGAATACATTGCTCGAGCCATTCTTAGTGCCAAAAGTTCCACTGCCATTTCATCAATAGCTGCAGATGGTGAATTCCTTCATGAATTAGAAGAAAAAATGGAAGTAAGTACTAATGATCGTTAAAGTATATCTACGTACAGTAGTAGACGCATAGTTGTTCCATTTTCCTTTCTTCCTTTGCTTAGTCATAGGTCTGTTCAAGTTATTATTCTAGTGTCTGCCTGTGTGTATTCATTTTTATATCTAGGTATAAATTTTAGAGATTTTTAAGGATACCAGTACTTGAGACATAAAACGTTGCTGTAACTTCTGAGTTTTTTTTCCTATCGAATTTCTGTATATTTTTTCCATCTGTTCAGTAGCAAATGGTTTACATTACAGTCACCATTTTGGGAGCTAATAAGTAAATGCATGGGATAAGCGAAACTTGCCTTAACTAAGAGAAAAAATTTAGAATTAATCTAAGGCCTATTTTTCTTTCACAAAAATCAGATGGGTATTCCTGATCAGCAGATGGCTTTTCCTCCACATGGTTGATTTAGGGACCCAAGTTCTATTATCTGGCATTACCATTCCCTAGGGCCTTTGCTTAATCTGAGAGAGAATAGGAAAGAAGCATATTCACTTTTGCAAAAACCATAGCCCAAACATGACATACTTCCACTCTCCTTGAAGAGAATTTAATCATATGTCTGTCCTTTCCTATATAAGTAGCTGATAAGTCCAATCAAACTGTTTGTGTTGTTATAGTTATGGAAGGTAATAACGTTGCTGGACAGCAAAAGCTCTCTGCTATAGTGCACTTCCTGTGTGTGTCATGTTGAAATGGTGTCTGTTACCTGTCATAATAGAAGTCTTTATATGCTGTTTTTATTTTAGCAAATTTAAACTCAAGATTCTAAGAGTCATTCTTTTGAATACACATTGATTTATCATAAAACAGCGCTTCTCGGCCTTTTGGCTAACATCAAGTGTATCATAAAGATAATAAGATATCCTGTTTTCTGCCCAAACTAGGTTGCTAGGATCCAACTTCAGATACAAGAGACACTGCAAAGGCAGTATTCCCATCATTCCTCTGTACAGGATGCAATTTCTCAACTGGATTCTGAGCTAATGGATATAACTAAGGTAATAAAAAAAATTGTAGTTCCTATAATGGTTACTTTATTTCCAAAAGTTCCTTGTTCCTTTTGTATTTTGCTTTTTATTTCATGGGAAAGGATAACCAGTTTTTACAAAATAAAAAAATCCGTCCTTGGTAGCATGTTAGTGGACGGGCAAGTCATAGCTCCTTTGTCTAACTCTTAGGAAAGGCTAAGGCCTGGTCTCCTACCAGGCCAGTAGTGATAAAGAACCTGTCGGCCTCAGGTAGGAATATAAAACCAGCAGTTTACAGGCTTGCTTCTTGCCTTGGAAAAAGTAATATCTTTGCTTAACTCTCTAACCCTGTCCTGCTCTATACCCTTCTTAGAAATTCCTTCTTCAGTTATTCTTAGATGTAATTCCAAGTATCCTATGGTACCCTTGAATTTGTCATTATTCTCATGATTCCTAACCCCTAGTTTAGACTATTGTAATTCAATAATAAATATCACTGTAGGATCTTCTTCCCAGACAACAAGAAAAGACATACATACTAAAATCTACTTGAAAATTATCTTCATTCACCATTTTTCACTTGGAGTTATGACTATCTTAATATACTTTGAGCATGCCAACCCAAAATGTTCCAAATCTGAAATTCTGAGCACTGACATGATACCACATGTGGAAAGTACCATACTTGACCTCATATGCTTAGGTCAGTGTCAAACCATGCTAGAAATGTTGTATAAAATTATCAGGCTATATGAGACAGATGAATTTCACATTTAGACTTGGCTTCCATCCCAATTATTTTAAAATTTGAAACACTTTTACTCTTAAGCATTTTGCCTGAAGGATATACTCAGTGTATATCATATTTTAGATACATTATATAGGGCTGGGATTCTAGCTCAGTAAGTGGTTCCGGCGCCTGCCTCTCAAGCACAAGGGCCCGAGTTCGGTCCCTGGTACCAAAATAAAGAAATAGATACATTAGATAAAATATTTGATTATCTTTAGTTTTGAAGGAGTGTTACCAGGTTTTGGGGTGCTGGAATCTCCTTCTGGAGGTGTTTGTAGGTTCTTTCTGTCCTAAGCAAAAACTTGGTCCGGACAAGTACAGACAGTAGCAGAGTTTTATTAAAGGTGGGAAAATAAAACAGGCTTTGCAGAGCTAGTTTGGGCCAAGTAAAAGTAGGAAAAGAAGTGCACCCTACAGTGTGAGGATGGGCCATCTGTGCAAGAGAACACAGTGGCAAAAACTCAGTGTGACTGTCCTTTTTGTATCACCCATTCCTCAGGCTGATGTCAGGTGTAGGCCATCCTGTCAAAACCCTGCTTGGTTTTTCAAGAAGTCCATGTGCAGGGTTTTGGGAACTGTTCTGTGCATGTGTCCTGGGATTTTTGTAATTAACAGGCCATACCTACTTCCACAGCCAGCCTTTCCATGTCCTAATTTCCTGTCTCAGGAATACTTCACTGTTAAATTCTAAGTGTTGCACCCTGGTTGGATGTTTAATTTTGGGATTTTTCTCCTACAGCTTTATGGAGAATTTGCTGACCCATTTAAACTTGCAGAGTGTAAGCTTGCTATAATTCACTGTGCTGGTTATTCAGATCCTATATTGGTGCAGACACTTTGGCAAGATATCATAGAGAAAGGTAAGAGCTTATATATAAGCAGATTAGTATACATTATTTAATGACTTAGTAGAGGAGTACAAGCTGTTATTAGCTAATATATCTGGAGCTCATGAAAACTGTATACCTAAGTAAAGTGGAGGGCGTTTGCCTGTATTAGAGGGGTGATTGTAGGAAGTGAGACCACTAAATATCTTCAAGGATGCTCATATTTTATAATGTTTTCTCCCTAGTAAGGGATCTGAAGCACTTCTTTCAGAATCTTATAACTAGTACTTTGCTAAGAAGAGAGATTAGTCACTAACAGAAACACAGAATTTCCAAATTAGTATGAATATCAATTCTGAAGTATTTTGTGTCTTGAAACTGAATTAAATAGCTAATGTAAACATTTCACATTAAAAATAAGGTAGTTTGGGCCGGGGATTTAGCTCAGTGGTGCCACCACCTGCCTCACAAGCACAAGGTCCTGAGTTGGATCCCTGGTATCTAAATAAATAAATAAATAAATGGTGGTTTTCTACTGACATGTCTCTTACAGAACTGAGTGATAGTGTAACATTGAGCTCCTCAGACAGAATGCATGCTCTTAGTCTCAAGATCGTCCTCCTTGGCAAAATTTATGCTGGCACACCTCGCTTCTTTCCTTTAGGTAAGCAGTAACCCTAGATGCCTTATGTTTTATTTTTCAGATTTCTTTTTGGTTTAGATTGGGTTTGGTTTTGGTTTTGTGACACAAGGTCTTACTGTGTAATCCAGACTATCCTTGAGGTCACTATATAACTCAGCCTGACTTCAATTTCTGGGCTATTTTTGATTTTGATGATTTTCTTCATTTGACAGTTCTTCTCTGAAAAGTAACAGTCGTTAGAATAAAATATAAACTATCTCTTGCGATGCTGAAGCTCAGCAGTTTAATTCTTTTTTTTTTTCCTCAGAAAGACCTCTAAAGAAAAACAAAGCAGAAAATGTTAATAATTGAGTATGAGATTTTCTTTGACCAGCTCTGCAAGTTTATATATCCATCTTGGGCTTGTGCTGACCAGCAGACACTGTTGGTAACTGTGTACAAGTTGGTGAAGAGGAAAGAAAATGGCTGGTATTTGGTGCATAGGTAGTCTGTAATTAGTTTAGGTGCTCGCTGTTATGTTGAGGGCACATAGTTTCTTAAATAGGAAGTACTGTTAAAATTGTATTATTTGGACTCTTAGCCAAATATGCCGATTACATTTATTATATAGATAATTATTATGAGCCATTTGCCAAGCCATAATTTTTCCTTGAGTTAAAACTTCAAGTTTCTGATTTTTTTTTTCCTTCCCAGATTTTATTATACAATTCTTAGAGCAGCAAGTTTGTACTTTGAACTGGGATGTGGGCTTTGTAATACAGACGATGAATGAAATTGGAGTACCATTACCTAGACTACTAGAAGTTTATGATCAGCTGTTCAAGTCACGGGTAAGGAAAATATTTAGTATAATAAAATAAAATTGTTTCATTTAACTATTCTAAAAACAAAGTGAGATGTTTTGATTTTGTGTTTGTAAATATCTTGGATTACAAGTGCAAGGCCAGCCTTGGCAGGTTATTGTGATTCTGTCTCAGAATTTTAAAATATATTTTGAAATTTAGTTTAATAAAGTTAATACAGGTGCAGGCAAAGATTTGCCTCAGTGGTTGATGCATTAGTCACCTTTGTATTGCTCGGGCAAAATGCCTGGCATACATAATTTAAAAGAGGAAAGGTTTATTTTGGTTCATGGTTCAGAGGTTTCAGTCTATATCTGGCTTCAAGATAGGAGGATCTTGGTGGAAGGGCATGGCGGAGGAAAGCTGCTCACCTCATGGCAGCCAGTGAGCAGAGCAAAGGAGAAAAAGCTGGAGAAGTGATGTGCCCTTCAAAGACACATCCCTAGCGACTACTCTTCTGTGGCCCACCTCTTATCAGCCCATCAGCTAAAAACTCCTCAGTGGATTAGGTCATTGCCCTCCTGATCCAGTCACACCTCTCAGTCCTCCTTCTGCTGCCTCTGAACATCGCTGGGTGGGGCCTCAGGTTTTAGGGAGACACTTTGTAATTCAGCTGTAACAGCTGAGTGTTGGAAATTATACTTTAGGCTTTTAAAGATGATGAGAGTTGTTCTACTATATGTCATGAGTAAAATGATGTTAAAATTTTCAGTTTCAATAGACATTCATACTTTACTCTTGGTGGAATATACTAAACCAGTGTATGTATAAACACATGTAAAAGTTGTCAGTTTTTTGTTTTGTTTTTTTTGCCAGTTCTGGAAATTAAGCCAAGGCCTTGCACTGCTAGGCAAGTGCTGTACTAATGAGCTGTATTCTAGCCCATTACTTTGAAAAAACAAAGTAAACTAGCCAGGTGTGGTGGCCCACGCCTGTAATCCCAGAACTCAGAGGAGGCTGAGGCAGAAGGATTGCTGTGAGTTCGAGACCAGCCTGGGCTACATAGTGAGTTCCAGGTCAGTCCCAACTACATAGTGAAACCCTGTCTCAAAATAAACAAATAAAACAAAAACAAAAAAATAAAGTAACATTGTATGAGTTCCATCCCCAAAACCACCCCCACCCCCCAAAAAAACTACCAGTGCTTAATGATCTTCCTCATCACACTGAACTTCATCAGACTCTGAATTTATTTGTTTAGTTTTTTGGTGGTGATATTGGGGATTGAGCCAAGAAACACTAATCCCTGAACTACGCACCCAGCTTTTTTTTTTTTTTTTTTATATTATGGCAAGGTCTCACTGAGTTGTCTAGGTAAGGCTTGAACTTGCAGTTCTTTGGTCACAGCCTCACAAATTGCTGGGATTGTAGCTGTGTGCCAAAACATCTAGCACAACACATTTTTAAATGTTTGCTCAAAATATTAATAATAGTTATATATATAATTTAATAACTATATCTTAAATGCTTTTTGATAGCAATAAATTTTGCTTGGATCCTAATGAATCCTTTAGCATAAATGATTGAAAAGTCAGTTGGCATGGTTTGCCTACAAAAATATGTATGTTCTTTATAGGATCCATTCTGGAACAGAGTGAAGAAGCCATTGCATCTTTTGGATTGTATCCATGTACTATTGACAAGATATGTTCAGAATCCTAGTCAAGTTTTCAATTGCGAGAGGTAACTATGAATTAAATATTATATTCTAGCAGAAGCTTTTAAATGCTTCTAATGAGTAACTAGGTAACAAATTTAGAAAGATTGTGGAAAGGTAAGAGGATTTTAAAGATGTATAGGGGGCTGCCACCTGTGTAACAAACGCAAGGTCCCAAGTTCTATCCCCAGTTCCCCAGAAAAAAAACAGAAGTATAGGGCACTTCAGTTGTTACATGTATTATAAATAACTGTTTGAATGACATCCATTACCTCTTGTGAAAAAAGAAGTTTTCAACCTTTATCTTAAAATCCTTTCTACAAGTGTAGATACAGTTTATGCCTTCACTTGGATTTTTTTTTTTTTTTTTTTTTGTAGATAGGCTCTTGCTGTGTAGCTCAGACTGGCGTTGAATTTGTGGCAATCATCCTGCCTTAGCCTCCTGAGTACTAGGAATACAGGGGTGTGCCAACATGCCTGGCTGTGCTGTGAATTAATGACCAAGACATTTTAGTTACGTGTTTTTAATACTGGCCCACTTCAAGGGATATTCTTGAAAAAGCCAAAAGAATGAAAATAACTCAATATTAAAAGGAATCCTCCTTTACTGCTTCCATATTATTGTAACGATCTTCAAGTGGCGCCACCACACCTGGCGTAAATTGATAATTGACTTCCCTTCTAGATTTCCTACTATTCTATCAAGTATTTGACATTTACTTAATCATAGAATTTTTGCTATTTTGTGGGACTGTAAGTAAGATTACAGAAATTGGAGAAGAAGCTGTCTAGAAGGTAGTAATATTTCTAACTGTATAGAGAGATAACCAAGTATCATTTCCTTTACAGGAGAAGATTCACAAATCTCTGCCTGGATGCTGTTTGTGGTTATCTGGTTGAGCTCCAGTCCATGAGCTCTTCCACAGCAGTACAAACCATCACTGGGAATTTCAAATCTCTCCAGGCAAAATTAGAACGGCTTCATTAATTATTATAATGTATTTTTATCCATGCATTTTGACCTATAAAATAAAGGCTCAACTGGGTTCATATATCAAGTGTTCTAAATCTGAGAATTTGGTACAGTTTTAACAGAAATATGGGGGGGGTTGTTTGTTTGTTTGGGGGTTTTGTTTTGTTTTGTTTTTTTTGTTTTTTTTTTCCTTTGGTATCCGGGATGGAACTCAGGTCCTTGCACTTGTGAGGCAGGTGGTGGCACCACTGAGCTAAATCCCTGGCCCTAGAAATATGTTTAGCAAATGCAGAAATAGTATATTTACCAAACAAATTATTTCTTATGGATACTGTTTTGTTTTTAATGATTGGTTTCACCTGCAAGTATAGAGTGCTTGCCTAGCATGAGTGAGGTTCTGGTTTCATTTCTCAGCACCTCAAAAATAATAACAGTTTAAGAAGGAACTGGCTGGGGAGAGTGGTGGCACATGCCTTTTATCCCAGCACTCAGGAGACCGAGATAGGATTATTGTTGGAGTTCAAAGCCATCCTGGAATACGCAACAAGATCAAAAAACAAATTAAAAGAAACAACTAAAATAAGATTATATATAATTTCAACAGATGGATTTAAACTGTCCTTGTTTTGAATTTTACTGTACCAGAAATCTTGAGTTTATATTAATTCATTTTCAAATTAGTCCAAGGATTTTGCTATCTAAACTTAGCCTAGGATAACAAGGTCCTTTTTCATAATATTGGATTCTACAGCAGCCCTTAAATAGGCAAATGACATCTATTTTCAAAAAAAGAAAACATTTGTCTTTGGAAAGACATTTCTTTACTTTTCCCATTTTATCAGACAAACAGTAGTAATCTTGTAATTTACATTCTGTGTCCTGCAAAGCTATCCAGGCATAGACCATTTTCTTTTCCTGTCCACCTGGCTCTTTGTCCTTGTGACTACCTTTTCCCTTGAAGCCTTGGTTCTCAAAAGTATGTATGCCAAGCCAGCATTAGCCTCACCATGGGAATTTGTTTAGAAAGTCAGATTCTGGTCCCACTGCAGACCTACTGAGATGGAAATTCTGGAGATGAAGCCCACCCTTCTGTTTCAACAAGCCTTCCTGGGGATTCAGGTGCATGTCAGATTTTAAAACTGTTCCCTGCTGTTTATGGATTGACTTACCTGTGCTGTTGCTCTACCTCCCTTCTTTACAGTACCCACAATATACAAGTTTTACCCAATACACATAGTGTGTAAAGCAAAGTTACTAGTGATGTAGTGTTTAATTCGCCTTCAACAAACTTGGAATTACTAAATCAAGTACTCCAGAATCATGGCAGCAAGGGAACTGAAAAGAGTGATAATGACTAGGGCTAAAAAATGTAAAACTGTGGACTTCTTACCACTATCCAAAAACAATTAATTTCACTCTGTATACTGTCAGTCATGCATGTGTAACAATTTTTAAAATCCAGTTTTGATGAATTTTCACAACTTTTCCAAAGGTCATAGAATTGCCTTTGCTACATTTTTTTCCTCTTAAGACTTGAACTCCCTGTTCTCCTACAATCTTCTAGTGTAAATACAGTGTTAAAAAAAATCATTGAGTGGTACTACCTCTCATATTGTTCAGCTTTTAATTCCTTAAGTTTAGCCTTTTTTAAATATAAAAACTGAATGTAGAGTATCAATTTTGTAAATTTAAATTTTTTATGTGTTCTTAAAATTATGTTCTTGCTTAAATGCTGTAATTTATAAGTGGCTCATTTTCTGCTAGAAATACATATCTATAACTGCAGTTTTGCTTTCAGCACATTTACATACTAACCCTTTAATATATGTATTAAATATACTTTACTCATAATATTGAAGGTATATCTTTTAAAAGGGCTGTAGGCTGCCTTGTCTGAGAAATCTGAACATCCCACTTATCCACATAGCATACTTTCAAAGGGTTTAAGAATTCCAACCCCAAAGCAGATATTTGCAATACCTTCAGGAGGTAAGAGCACAAATCAGGACCTCTTTTTTAATCTTCTAAAACAATGTTTCTAAAACTTTAGCCTTCAGAAGAATGACCTGGACGGTCTATCAAACCAGTCTTGAGTTCTGCCTCCTGTGGATGAAAATCCTGGTAGTCAGTGGTCACACTTGCAGCCATATGGATCTGGCGCCTTCATCCATGATGTAAACATACTTTGTATTTGTTGATTGCTCAGCACATTTCTTCATCATGAAAATAAATTTTTTAGGTAGGGAATTATTGCTAGAACATACTCTGTGAAACAGTGTATTCATTGTGGGCAGTCCGAAGGCACCAAAGGCCTTGGTTGTAATATATTGGTTGTGGTATTTTAATATGTATTTTAATTGCTGTGTATTTTACAAAATATTAGGTTTCATTGTGACTTCCTCATACATGTATATAACATAGGTGATCATATCCATCCGCATTACCCTCCTTTATAGCTCTCTCCCCTCTCCTATAGTTGTATTTTAAATAGATATTTGTAATATGGCAGGATGATTAGGAAAGAAAAATCAATTTTAGTAGCTGTGCAAGGTATGAAATACTGACCCTGACTTGTATATGATGTATATGTAACATTTCTCCCCCTCCCCCTATACTGGGGATCAAATTCAGGACCTTGCTCTTGCAAGGCAGGCACAGTACCGCTGAGCTAAATCCCTTGCCCATGTATAACATTTCTTTAGCTAGAGTTTACTTACTAGTGACTTGTTCAGATATTTCTCTACTTTATATATTTTATAGTGAATTTAATCTCACAGATTACTCATTCTCTTTAGGTACTTCCTGCTTTGGTATTATTTTTCGTCCTATTCACGAGAAGAAAAATTATAACCATACAGTCATTGAAGGAAAAGAATAAAAAACAATCAAAAACGTAGCATAGAAATTCTTTATGAATATCTGTTTAAATTCTCTTAAAACTATTTTCTGCAGAATATTTTTGAGTCCTGTAGTCTTTGTCTTCTAAATTTTGTTCTCATATATAAATGAGACTGATGTTATATAAGACTCTTAAATCCAAAATTTTGTAAGGACTAAGGCTATTTTTTATTCAGTTTCATTGTTCTGCTTCAAATACTAGAGTGGTTATAATACACTGTTTTCATTTCAAATGAGCATTTATTTCTATAGCATAACATATTTGAAATTAAACATTTATTTTAAGACTATGTCATTTGTTTTATACTTTTGGCAGCTTCTATCAGGAAGAAGACTAACTCTTTGAAATCAAATTATGTGGGATCCAGAGCCCCATATCATGTGTCCAGCCCACATCTGACTGACCTCCCAAAGCACTTTGAAAGCATGCCATGCCTGAACTCATCCCTCTTTCTTGCCATCTGTGTACTCTTGCTTATCCTTTTTTATTTTCTGTGAGTCTTCATCATCTACTTAAACAAATCAGCAATATGGATATCATCTTTAAATTCTTCCTATCCCTCTAAATCCATTAGGTACTAATTTCTAAGCTTGCCCCCCATATCTGTGCAATTGTCTGACTAGTTTACATTTTCCTTACCCTGTTTCACATGGATGGCTGCAGTTCTTTAAGTGATCTGCCTCTAGTTTGACCTCTATTCCTTTTATTTTTACACTGCGGACAGACTGGTCTTTTTAAAATGTGAATTTATATTATCTCCCTACTTTTTCCTCAGTTCATAGGGTGGCATTAAGGACTCCATTGCAGGTGAACAAAACTGAAAATAACAGCTGGGCGTGGTAGCATATGCTTATAATCTAAGCACTGGGAAGCTTAGGCAGGAGGATTGTGACACATTTGCAGTCAGGCTGGGATACAGTTTAAGACCAGTCTGAACTATAGAGTGAGACCCTGTCTCAAAAAACAACAACAAATTCTCAATTTTACCATGAGAAGAATTTACCCTCAAAACTAAAACTCCCAAATATAAAGCTACTCCCACATGGTTAGATCATGAGTCTCAATATCTTCAGGGTTTTCTCCAGTTCATGTCTGTTCTTGTATTTACTCTTTCTTTGCAGGCAGTTTGCTCCATCCTGATACTTCTAACCCAGAAGTGTATTTAACCAAAAAGAACTTTTAAACGGGCTTTGAATGACCCACCAGGTTTGGTCTTGGAGTAGGGTGGTATAGGATCATTACTTAAAACCAAGTGGATTGGGAAAGGAGTGCTTCTCTAAAAAATTAGATGCTGAACACAAAGCCACTCTATCCACTTGCATTACTTGCCATTCACTTCTTTTGCTTTTGATGAAAACTATAAACCCATAGGTCCAAGAAAATCAACCCAGAGCAGGGTATACAAGACCACCCCAAAAAATACCATAATCAAATTCTCAACAAACTAGGAATAAAAGGGAATTTAGTTTGACAAAGGACACAGCAAAAACATACTAACGAAAGAATTTTCTCCTTAAAGTTAACAAAACAAGGATGTCTGTTCACCACTTTTATTCCATATGGTATTATGGTCCCAACTAGTGCAATATGGAAAACAAAATAAATGTAAGACATACAAATTAGAAAAGCTGAAGTAAATGTCCATATTCACAGATAACAGTCATTAAAAATCTTACATAGAACATAACAGTAATTAGAACTATGTTTTACAAAGGTCAGTACATAAGGTCAATGTACAAAAATAAGATTTCTATATAATAGCAACAAATAATGAAAAAGTTTAAAATAGGTGGGCATAGCAGTGTTTATGTACTTTTAGCTCTTCAAGAGGCTGAAGCAGGAGGTTCACTTCAGTGTGGCATTTGAGGCCAGCCTGGGGAGCATAGTAAAGCCCTGTTTCAAATTTTTAAAAATACAACCAAAAGCCATACTTCGCAAGCGCAAGCACTGGAGCTCGATCCCCCATATAAAAAACAAAAGCCAGGGATTTAGCTCAATGGTTCCACTGCCTGCCTTGCAAGCACGAGGACCTGACCTCAATCCCTGGTATACACACACACACACACACACACACACACACACACACACACACACACACACACACACACACACACACACACACACACACACACACACACACACAAAGCCATAAAGATTAATTTTACCTAAATTTTAATGTATATGACCTGAAAACTACAAAGTAGTGCTAGAAGAAATTAAACTCTGAGAAATATATTCACGGATGGGAACACGAGTTCCCACCAAATAGGTTTGTACAGATGACAGCAGTACCAACCAGATTCCTAGCAGACTTAGAGATATTAACAGGCTGATTCTAAATTCATATGGAAATAAGCAATCTGGGAATGACCGAAAGTTTTCAAAAAAAATTAACTGAATGTAGTTTCACGCTCCCATAATTCCAGCTACTTGGGAAGCTGAACCAGTAGGACTACAAGTAATCAAAACAGCAAGGTATTGGCATAAAAACACAGACCAAGGAAATAATAGAGAACCCAGAAATAAGCCCATCATCTACACCAGCTGATTCTAGACAAAGGTACCAAAATCGTATTGGAGAAGGAACAGCCTCTTGAAACGGTGCTGGGGAAACAACACCCATATTCATTTAAAATACACAAATGTCAGAATAGACACTTCTCAGAAGAAATACAAATGGCTACTGAATATATTTTTAAATGTTCAGTATCGTTGGACATCAAGAAAAATGTTTTCCTGTGTGTTCTAAGACCCCTTAATTTTGGGGTCTGTAATGGTCTCTGCCTGGAAGTGACATCTAGTGAATTTAGGTACAGTATTCATTTTGTTGCTGTTGTTTGAGACAGGGTCTCGCGATAGCTTTGATAGGCTTTAAACTCACTGTGTAGCCAAGGCTGGCATCGAACTCGTGGCGTTTCTCCTTCCTGCCTCAGCCTCCGGGGTGCTGGGATAGCAGGCGTACACCAACACGCCCATCATTAGTTGGCTATCAGAGGGTTCTCCAACAAAGCTCGTCGCCATTCCTGGGCACTCGGGCGACCAAGTTCTGAAAAACGCAGGGACATAGAAGGGACGGCAAAAGGACCCGACAAAATTCAGGAAGGGAGGGGGCAAAGCGGCCCCCCCGCCCATCGAGGAAGGGGTCAGGGAGGGAGGCGGGGCTCGCGGG
>NW_022900913.1:28894377-28899292 GCF_012274545.1 Fukomys damarensis | reverse complement strand
GCGCCGTCCGAGTGTGGTGATCCTCCCGACCCGGCCTCCCGGGGTCCGCCCGCCGCGCCCCGGCCGCTGTCCTTGCCTCGGGAAGACGCCTGCTAGATTGTCGCTCGAAATCCCTGTTGTTGACCGTTGTTGGTGATAAAGCGCGCGCTGAGGAATGGACGCGATTTCCCAGACTCCTCTGTAGTGGAAACCACAGAAGAATTTAATCTCTTCAAATTTCATTCGTCGATTTGTTTAAAAATAAAGGTACCCCCCCGCGTAGATTTAGTATATTATTCCTTCTAACATACTTTGCATGGTTTTCTAACATTTTAATATATTTTGCATGCTTTTCTCTTTCGTTCATTAATTTTGCTTGCTTTGTGGTGCTTGTTACTATCCGTCCAGGAGCATTAGTTTTGAGAGGCAGGAAAGTATGTAGTAGAAATAACCTTTGCTACGTAACCGGGTGGTTTTTAGAGATCTGAAAGATGGAAAAGGCTCTATTCTCAAATCTTGAACAGTTAGCTGTCTTTTTATTCTTTGCATTTCAATTGCAAAACAAGTGCAGCTAGGGTATTATCCTTTTTTTTTTCAGTTTATATTTGCCCATATTTTGTTATACGCAAACTAATTTTTCTAAACTGTTTGAGAGCAGGTGGCCTGTATCATGCATTCATTTATTCCCCCTTATTACTCAGTATAACGTTTATCCTAAGAGCTATGATGTTTTCAAATTCAGATTTAGCACTGATACATTACTTTGATCTGTGCTCTAATTCATGTTCTAATTTTATCAGTTATCACAAAACTATTATAGCGAATTTTCTATGCAGGATACAGTTCAGGATATATTGCATTTAATTGCTCTGTATGAATCATCTTTAATTTAGAATAACTGATCATTTGGTTCTCATGACATGCATTTTTAAGAAATAATAGCTTTTAAAAAAAATAATAGCCTTTTTTGGTATCATTTTCCTCATTTTTTTTTTTTTTTTTTTTCTGACAGGGTCTCAAAGAGAGTAGTTGAGACTGACCTGGAACTCACTGTGTAGCCCAGGCTGGTCTGGAACCCCCAGTGATCCTCCTGTCTCATCCTCCCAAGTGCTGGGATTGCAGGTGTGCGCCACCATGCCCGGCTCATTTTCCTCAATTGGATTATGCTTCCTCATGAGTAGACTTAGATTTGCATTTTTAGGCTGAAATACTGTATAAATATTTTTATGTCCTTTTCCTGTGATCTCATCCAGAAGAGCATGATGTCTGCCCCTTATTGACTAAGACGTTATCCCTCATGTCTGTAGTTTTGCTAGTTTTTAAAAATTAAGTAATTTGGGAAGAGGTACTACAGACTATGTAAACATCCTGTCCTCATCAGATTTCTTCCTTTCCTTTGCTTGAGTTAGCATCTTCTGTTGATTCTTGCCAGAATTTACTTTTGTTATGATGGTTGCAAAATAGTGACATTTCATATCTACCATTATATCAATGTGGTCTCATTGGTTTTTTTTGTTTTGTTGTGTTGTGTTTGGTACTAAACTCTGGACCTTGTGCTTGCTAGGCAAGGCACCACTCAGCTAAATCTCCGGCCCTCATTGATTCTTAACAGGTTGCTATATGTTGCTCACTTACATCAATTCTCAGAGTGTCCCAGATTTGGGCTATAAAGCTCGTTCCTTTTTTTTTTTTTTTTTTCACCAGGGATCAAACTCAGGTCCCTCTGCACTTGCAATGCAGGCGGTGGAACCACTGAGCTAAATCCCCAGCCTTTCTATATCTTTTTGATGTGCTCCTACCATGTGTTTACTGCCTTAGGTTGGAACATGATGGTTCAAGTCCATTTGGCTCCTTCTCTACCCTAGCCTTGAAACCAGCTGTTTTTCCAAAGAGCCCTGATTCCTCTTAGTGAGAGATTGTATTTGGGAATCAAGATCCAAGTATGATTATCCCTGCTGAAGTATCATGCTTCTAAGAAATTTTAGCATATGGAGTTTGAAATCATGAATTCTTATACTAATACTTCCAAGTCTAATCCAACCCTCTTGGGACTCTCCTAATCTTTCCCCATTCTATAGCTTCTTTCCACAGTAAATTCTAGCTTCTATTAATATATATATGTGTGTATATATATATATATATATACATATATATATATATATATGTATATATGTAATAGTTCCCCCTCCTCCTTTCAAAAATGCCATTGATTTGCTGAAGAAACTACCATGTAGAATTTTATCTGTAGTATTTTTTCTTAATTTGGTTGATTATATTCTTCTGATGTGTTAAAATTCCCTATAGTTTATTTTTTTGTCTTGTCATGTGATGATTAGATTTAGGCATGGGTTCAAGTTGAGTTTTAAATTTTTTATTTTTATTTTTTGTGGTGCTAAGGCTCAATCTAGAGCCTTGGGGATACTAGGCAAACCCTCTACCTCTGAGCTATATTCTCAGCCCAATTGTTACAGGAATATTTTGTAGACAGTTTTATGTACTTCCTACCTACATAGCATACTAACCAAGATAAATTTAATGTCCATTCATCTCACTGTTAGTAATTTTGAGATTGACTAGTGGGCTTAGGACACACCAGTGCACCTATTATAATATTCCTAGTGTATTTCTGTCTAATCATTTTAGCTGCCTCTGACACTTGACTTTGCAGCAGCAGATGAACCTTTTATTCCTGCTTTGTTTAGGTAGCTCTTTGGAAAGAATTTCTTTTATTTATAATTTTTTGAAAAGGTTTTCTCTTTTTCTTTTTTCTATTTTGGCTAGGGTTCAAATTCAGGGCATTGCACATCCATGCTAGGTAAGCTCTGCATTGAACCACACTCTCCCCAGCTCCAGCCCTGTAATTTTTTTATTAATACTTAACTCTTTTACACACACACACACACACACACATACATAAAATGTCTAAGGAAGTAGTCTTTTGGACTTCACAGTGCTGAGCAATTAAAAAGCATGTTGGGACTGGGTGTGTAGCTCAGCTGTGGAGTACATACTTACCGTGCACAAGGCCTTGTGTTTGATCTCCAGTGCCAACAAATACATAAACAGATGGAAAAGAAAATTCAGTGGCATAAATATGAAGACAACTAGCAACTTTATAAGCCATTAGGTCTTGTATACAGTTTTTTTTTTTTTTTTTTTTTTTTTCTGTAGAGCTAGGGAATCAAAC
This sequence comes from Fukomys damarensis, assembly GCF_012274545.1. Taxonomy (NCBI): domain Eukaryota; kingdom Metazoa; phylum Chordata; class Mammalia; order Rodentia; family Bathyergidae; genus Fukomys; species Fukomys damarensis. The sequence goes on along the minus strand of NW_022900913.1, from coordinate 28,896,126 downwards.
CCAAGTGCATGGGTATACTTGGCAAGTGCTCCACCCCTCTAGCCTGATTGTTTTTCTTTTAAATCTTGTGTTATTAGGAAGCATTCAGCTGTTTTCTTGTTAAAGATGAAATTAATTATGCCAAGTAAATTCAGTTTTTTAATTTCATAGGCCAAATGAAATTAGGAAGGTAGAACCTTAAATAGGAAGGCAGAAACATAAAAAAAATGAAGAGGGGGCCAGGGATTTAATTTAGTTCAGTGGATCCAATGCCTGCCTTATAAGCACAAGGTCCTGGGTTCGATCCCCAGAACAAAAGAAAAAAAAATGATTTAATTGAATACAATATAGGCCAATGAGCAAATGCCATCATATTCAAAATTTGCAAATTTTGAATTTAAAAAATTTGAGCCAAACATGATGGTATATGTCTGTAATTCCAGCACTTGCGAGGCTGAGGCAGAGAGAGTGCCATGAGTTTGAGGCTAGCCTGGGCTACATAGTGAGTTCAAGATCATCCTGGACTACGTAGGGAGACCCTGGGTCAAAAAACCAAATTAATTAATTAATTTAAAATTTTTCAAGTCATAAACTTACAGAAAATTGCAAATATACTACACTTTTCATGAACCATTTTAAGTGACAAACTGGAATTCCTGTCCCCTGCAATACTTTAGTGTGGGTTTTTTGTTTGTTTGGTTTTGGTACCAGGGATCAAATTCAGGACCTTGCGCTTGTGAAGCAGTGGCAGAACCACTGAGCTAAATCCCTGGCTTAGTGTTTTGTTTTGTTTTTGTTTTTTTTTGTAAATAACATTCTTCTACTTAACTACAGAATAATTACTAGAATGAAAAAGCTAACATTTATTTGTACAACTATTTAATTTTCAGTTTTTTATTCAAGTTTTTCCACCTGTCAAATATTGTGCTTTATAACAACAATAAATCTTTCAGTTACTCATTGCATTTAGCTGTCTCTCTTCCATTTGGAACTATTTCCTCAGTTTTTTCTTGACTTTCATGACCTTGATATTTTGAAGGTTACAAAGCCATTGTTTGAAGAATATCCCTCAATTTGGGCTTACCCAGTATTTCCTTATGATTGGATTTAGGTTATATATCTTAAACATGTCACAGAGGTCTTCTCATGTCACCCAAGAGTTGACTTGAGCTGTTGAAATGTAATTATCTAACTATAAAAATTCTAAATTAAGATACGCAGTCAATATAATGGATTCTTTTATTATTACTGTTATTTACAGCATCATCTTGATTTTTCTTAATTGGTCATTGGGATCTTAACAAGAATGGAGATAAAATTAGAAGTTTTGACATCAACAAATATCAAGCAGAAAAAACCCTGGCCAAAAATTTCCTGGTTGGGACAGGTAAGATTTTCTTTATTCATATAAAACCAGTTTTATATGTATTAAATATGTGTTTTTAGATGTAGGAATGACCGATAAAATAAAATGTCATCTTCACAAGGATCATATGACCCCTGAACAGGATTTTGCATGTGCTTCATTTGTACTAAAATGAATAAATTACCTTTGTAGAAAGTTAAGTAGTTTGTCTAGAAGGAAGTTTTTACTTTGAGCTTTTCTCCTTTATATTAAAAGTAGGTTGACTGCAATCCCAGCACTTGGGAGGCTGAGGCAGGAGAATGGATGCAAGTTCGAAGGCAACTTGGGTACCATAATAAGTTTAAGAACAGCCTGAACTACATAAGGAGACCCTACCTCAAAAAAAAAAAAAAAAAAAAAAAAGG
>NW_022900913.1:28884413-28894290 GCF_012274545.1 Fukomys damarensis | reverse complement strand
CCTAAAAAAAAAAAAAAAAAAAAAAGTAGGCTGAGAAAGCATATAAGGGAAAAGTTTAATCTTCTGAACTTCCCCTAACAGAACAGCCAAGCACAGTGTTTCCTTCTGTTGTGATTTTCATGAGTTTGCTATAAAATGTCTTCAGAGGTAGGACAGAAGACATAGGCCATAATTTAATAATCCAGGAGCACCATTCATAATACAAGTTATGGATTCCTCACCTTAGGAAAAGTGGGCAAGCCTAAAAATTCTTTTAGACTTTTTTATTGAAGTGTCAAATTTCTTTTGAGAAATTATACCACTGATTCACTTCCTTGGAATGTGATTGCTGGAGTTTTAGGATGCACCAGAATCATACCCCCAGCCAAAGAAGTATTTAAAAATAGAATGTAAAATCTTTAGGTTGCTACTATAAGGTATCAACCTTAACGTTTTTTTTTATGGTTTGTGATACAAATTAAAATCTTTCTTAAATGTTATTTTGTTTTCCTTTCTTGGCAAGTATTTAGAAAAGTCACCTAGTCTTGTACATGTTTTGTCTCTTAGGAGAATGAAGCTGTTTTTCTTTTGGATGATAAATTCATAAATGAAATTAATTTGCTATCAGGAAAAACAAAGAAGATTCCGAGTCTGCAGCCTTTGTTGAAGGATGTTTTTGTCCTGACAACGTCCAGTAATGGTTAAGTAATACTGATACTTCTTTTTTTCCCCCCTTTGGAGGGATTATACTGATATTTCTGAAAGTCTAGATTAAGCATATCTTTCATAGTTTATGGTAATATTAAGGGAAAATTTCAGTTAAGAATCACATTTCATTTTTTAACACAGATGCCTGGCTGGCTGGGGTACTCACCACAGGGGACATTTTCCTTTGGAACAAAGATCAGGATTGTGTAAAATCTATACAAGTAACTGAAAAACCTAAGGATGTGATTAAACTTGCAGTAGGTGAGAATTTTATATTTGTTTATAAAATGGCTTAAGTGGGAGAAATAAAAGGAAAAGTGGATGAAACATTTTCCTATTACTGTTCTGAAAATGTATCTCTGTGTGTGTATGTATATCTGTATGAGTTTATATTTGTGTATATTTATATGGTTTTGAATTGTTATTGGTTTTTATCTGTGGAATCTTCTAGATTCCACTTGAAGAAAAGTGGCATGCCTGACATTTCTGTGATAACAATGAGTTTTCAGTGCTACATAAAGAGTACCTGTTGCTGTTCTTTTAAATTTATTATTTCTGCCGTGTGTGTGTGTGTGTGTGTGTGTGTGTGTGTGTGTGTGTTTTATATTGAGGGTTGAACCCAGGGCCTCGTGTGTGCTGGTGAAGTGCTTTATTGGTGAGCTACATCTTGGTCCTATCTATCTATCTATCTATCTATCTATCTATCTATCTTTGAGACAAAGTCTTGCAAAGTTGCCCAGGCTGGCTTTGAATTTCTTATGCTTGCCTGAGCCTCTCAGCCTCAGCTGGGGTTACAGCTGTGCATAATCATGCCTGACTTTTTACTTCCTTTGTTTTGACATGCTAAATGGTAACATTTGGATTTTTTTATTGCTGGGATAAATTGTCTACTTTGTTGGGAGAGCTCAGATTTCAGAAATTTAATTAGGTGTTTTGGTTTTGTTTTTTTGTTTTTTTAATTTAGCCGGCTCTTCAAGACTACACTTATATGTATCTGGAAATGGGAAAAGAGTTCTGCTTGTAACACCCTCTGGATGCATGTATCTTTGGGAATATCTAGAATTAAAGAATGTCTCATCTTCTAAATGCCTCCCTTTGGTGGGTCGGTGGTCCCAGATCATACCTGAAGAAGCAGTTCTTTTGCCTTCCACTGAAGATAATGAAGCTGTAGTGAATGCTGTTTTTGTAAAAAATGAGGTAAAACCTAAATCAGATGGTATATGGCAGGAATTGAAATCTCAGACTCTTAATCACAGACCCTGCTTGAGAAGGTGTTAGAGAGCATAATGACATAACTCTGTGTCTCTGGTCATTGTTGATTATGATAGTAGTTGTGAAAATATGGTATGGAAAAGATATTTGTATATTTCTTTGGTCACAGTTTAAAAATTAATTTTTATTGAAAGTGCTTTGAGGATAGCTTAGTGGTATAGTACTTGCCTATCATGATCCACAGTGCCACAAAAAGAAAAAATGTGGTTAAAAACTAGAACTTCCTTTCTTTAAATTTAAAATATAACTTGTTTTTTAATTTAACAAGTTAGAATTGGTATATTACTTAAGCCATTTAATTTATCACAGATTCATTAACTAAAAATAAATTTAACATAGCTGCTTCTTACTCTATCTATGGACCCCTGCACTTGCGAGGTAGGCGGTGGAACCACTCAGCTAAATCCCTGGCCCCCTACTCCATTATTGTTAGAAATTACATTTTGATATTTTCTTGCTTCCCTCTCAAGCTGCTGTAATATAAATAAGAGTGTAAAAAAGGAAAAACTAGCTATATAGATGAATCCTTTTAGTTATAGCCACAAAAGTTTAAAATTTTTTTGACTCCGAATTTGTACATCTTCATGGAGCACATAGTGATAATTTGATACACATATGTATACATATACAATAACCAAATCAGTGTAGTAAGAATTTCCATCTCTTCAAACATCAATAATGTTTATGTACTGGAAATTTTGTGCCCTTTTCTAGTCATTTTGAAATGTATCATTGACTCTTTTAATCAGCAGTTACTCTGTTGTGCCACAGAAAAACCAGAAGTAATTTCTCTTGTCTAATTTTGTTTCGGTGCCCTCTATTGTATTTCCTAAGAGCATAAACTGCAAGCTGAGGGGTTGGGGGGGTAGCTCAGTGAGAGCATGAATTTTAATGATAGAGCATAGATAAGGCCTTGGATTCTGTCTGCAATGCCAAGACCCCATTCCAGATTTGTAACCAGATTCCCTCCATGGGCCCACTTCTGGCTCAGAGAAAATTACTTAAGTCTTAAGCTTAATGTTAAGAATAAAAATACAAGCATTATTTTATTTATAGTGAAAAATGTTTATATTTTCTTATATCTTGAGTTATTTTCAAATTAATTTATATTAAAATGCATTCAATTTATCTACAGTTATTTGGAGATTGTTGCTTGTGTTCGTTTACTTTTTATTCTGGGGAATCCCTGAAGCTAACATTTCTAGCAGTTCGGTGGCATGAGAATGTATTTACACCTACAAGGTAAGGAATATCGTTCTTTCTCCTTATTTTCTGTCCCTTTTGAAATATTGTTATTTTTTGGCCCATATATACTTAAGATTTGAGAATGTTAATATAAATTTCAATTTCTGAGTCTTTCCCCCATTCATTTATAAATGTTTAATCTAGAAATTTTTTTGTTTTTGTTTTTTTTCTCTTCTTAAAAGGGAGAGCATGTAAAAGATAAAACAGGCTATGGTTTTACCTGTCATCATATTTAAAACTTAACTGTTTTTGAGAACTCAATTGAAATTTAAAGAGGGCATAACTGTTTGGATTTACTATTATAAATCCTGTTTTTAAAAACTAAAATAATTTTTACTTTTAAAATCTCAATAAAACAGAAAAATACTGTAAAAGTATATAATACCTAGGTAAGATTTAGTAAAATGATGTGATTAAGATTTTTTTTCTGCTTTTTAATTCCTGTAAAAATGTTTATGTAAACATTAAGAAGGTATATTTGGGGGTTGGCGTGAAACATGGCTCTTCTACAAAACTCTGGTATTCAGCTTGTTTCAACTAAATGACAGCTGCTCTTTGGTGACCTGAAAGGGACTTGTAGGGCTTTCGGTGGACTCTTTAATGTTTTGTAAAGAACTATGTACAGTGGACCCTTGAGTTATGACCATCCTGACATATGAACAACTTGGGTTGTGACTACAATTTTAGTTTTAACTTATGGTCAAAGTCTTGAGTTACAACCTGACTGCTGGCCACTTGTGCTTCCAGATGGTCTTAGATACAGATTTAACCCTTAAAGGTTCTGGAAGGAACATTACAACATCCTTTCTTGTATGGGGTTAATTGGGAAATCCTAGCTTGAGATCTTCCTGGAAGAAAATGTGGCCTAAAATTATATAGTAGAGAGACTTTGAAGGCTGTGTAGAGGAGCCTGAGCCTTCAGTTGACCAACTTGAGTTACAGTTAGCCCTCATGAATAAATGGAGTTTGTAAGTCAAGGGGTCCACTTTTCAAAATCATTATATGAGCTGGGCATGGTAGCACCCCTGTAATCCCAATTACTTGGGAGGCTGAGGTAGGAGGATCACTTGAGCTCAGAAGGTAGAAGGCAGCATGAGCAGCATAGCAAGACTTCATCCTAAAAACAAGTGCTCCCCCGCAAAAAAACCCAAAATAAATATACCTTCTATTTTCTGTTATTTCATGGCTTTCTTAGGTCATCACCATATTGTGTTCATTGGGCACAACAAGACCATCTTCTATGTAGTCTAAATCCCAAATGTGAATCAGTAAAGTCAAAAGGAGCTCTGATTTCTTCCTTTTCAAGAGATGGCCTTACCTTGGCAGTGACTCTTAATCAGACAGACCCAAAGGTTTGTAAATAGAATCTGTCTTGGAAAGTCATCTGTAAAAGAGGGATTACTCTAGTTTTGAGATTTGTTTTCCTTCCTTGAAGAGTTTTTTTTTTCTTCCTTAATATTATGTTATGTTCTTTAATTTGATAACTTTCATTCTTTCTTCTTTTCTTTTGTGTTGGTATGGTGCTGGAGATTGAACCCAGAGCTTTGTGTGTGCTAGGCAAGTGATGTACCACTTGAGTTATACCTTACCCTAAATTTGTTTTCTTCTAATACCTTCCCATGTTGATTGGTAAAGTTATTTAAATTAGTTGCCATAATTTTCAAAGCTGGGTATTAGAAGTGATGATCCCTGCTACTGGGAAAAAAAAAAAAAAAAAGGTGAAAAATGATAAAGGAAAAAGAAAAAGGAAGATTAGAGCTTGGACCCTTAACTGAAGTTAAGGTAGAGAAGAGAAAAAGGCTTCAGGGGATCATTATTGTATTACCAGTTGGGAAAGACTTCCTAACTAGCTTGCTTGCTTATTTATTTATTCATTTAGCGGAACCAGTGATTGAATTTAAGACCTTGCATTTGCCAAGCACGCATGGCCACTCTACTACATCCCCAGCCCCCTTTGTAGCTTATTAGTAAGAGACCTCTAGTCTCTTAAGTGATAAAAACAATAAAATAGTTTTAATGCTTTTGTTGTCTTTTTTTTTCTTCTAGGCAACTCAGGTATTATTTATAAACACAGTGAATTTTGTTATTCTCTATGGCAGCCTTAAAGGATGTAGCAATAAAAATCCTATAGTTCCAGCTACACTTATCAGGTATGAACTTGTATGTATTTCTGAATAATATTGTATTTTCTTTTCCAATAGTAGAAGAAATATAAGGCAGTAATAACTATACATATCATTTAGATGATGCAGCTTACCTTCAGCATTTGTGTTTGATTATTCTAAAAGCTGCTTTAAGCTGGGTGTGGTGGTGCACGCCTGTAATTCCAGCACTCGGGAGGCTGAGGCAGGAGGATCGCCTTGAGTTTGAGACCAGCCTGGGCTACATAGTGAGTTCCAGGTAAGTCTCAACTACATAGTGAGACCCTGTCTCAAAAAACAAAGCAAAACAAAGCTACTTTACATTAGGAAAGCCTTAATACTTTAAGGAAGCTGTAGTGAGTTAGCAGATATGCCTGTGTATATTCTCTTCATTGTTTTCTGCATCTTTGGAGGAGTGGATTCATGTGTAAGTGGAGCAATTTTATGTGTACAAGACAGGCTGAAATGAAAAATTTTATTCTGGGAAGATTATATTTATGAAGGGAGGCTGGGGTTTTTATGACCTATTAAATAGCTCATGTCTTTATGTAGTCAGGAGCAACATTGGTAGTGATTTTAGATAGTGCGTGAGCTACCAAGAGGACCATATGTTGGATAATAGAGCACAGATTTCCTCTTGGAGCTCTATATAATTCCCTGTTCTATTCTCCACATTTCCAGTTTTCCAGTCATCCAGCTCTCCGCTTAATTTTCTTTCCTTCCCCAATAGTTCCTTTCCAAAAGTATCACTGGTCTTATTCACTAGGCTGCTTTTTTTTTTTTTTTTTTTTTTTTTTTTGTACCAGAGATCGAACTCGACCTTCCACTTGTGAGACAGGTGGTAGCACCACTGAGCTAATCCCAGTCTGGAGGGCTGCTTTCTGTCTCATGAAACATTAATATCACCGGGGAGTTAAGAAATAACTGCCAGCTTTGTGAAGAGGCAGAGTGCTACTGAGCAGAATTCTACCAAGCTCAGAGAGGTGCCTGTCAAGCAAGCTCCTTTTTCTAGGAAGTCAAATTTATAAATGTGTTACAACTGCCTACATCCACTCTTTCATCCTCATTTTTAAAAATATCTCACCCCTGCTTGGACTAGTGCATGATAAACTGTCAAAGATATTGTCCTTTCTAAATATATTCCCTTCTGCTCTTTCTAGGTCCTATTGGGTAGGTGACATCAGCTGGACCCACGATAATCTTTTTCTAGCTTGTGTGTTAAAACGTGGCTCGCTGGTTTTATTGACCTGCCAAGGCGAATTGCTAACATTAAATACATTTGGTTGCTCTATAGAATTTGGGCCAGCAGAATTTATTCCTCTTCATCCACTTATAACATATAGGTGAGACATTCAAATAGTTCAATTTGTTTGCAGAAGTTTTTCTCTTTTAATCTTATTTTACCACGTGTGTAAAAATATTTTTTTGTCTTTCAAATTATCTTTGTTTTCTTTAAGTCTGTCATCTCAATATGTTTCTTATTTATAGTTTTCTTCTATTTCTTTTTGTGGCTAAATCCGGGTGAAATTTGCACTATGACTACGTAAGTATAAGTTATTTAAATATTCAGTAGCACTAAAAGCTTATATTTTTTGATATAAAAGATAATAAAAGTATAAAATGGCACTTACTATTATGAAAGAATAGCACTTAAATAAATTAATAAGCCAAAATTAATTTGACACATTGTTTTATCCACTTTTTTCCGAAGGGAAAAATTGTTGGTAATAAGAGTTTAGAATTCATTTATTTGTTTATTTGTTTGTTTGTTTATTTATTTATTGGTACCAAGGATTGAACTCAGGACCTTGTGCTTGCAAGGCTGGTGCAGTACCACTGAGCTAAATCCTTGGCCCCATATTTTAATTTTTGTTTTTCAGAGGTTTGTTTGTTTGTTTGTTTGTTTGTTGTTTGGTATCGGGGATGGAACGCCGGTCCTTGTGCTTGCAAGGCAGGTGACAAAACCACTGAGCTAATCCCAGCCCATCCATATTTTAATTTTTAACTGAATTGAGGTAGTAGTTTGATTTTGAAGTCAGACCAGATTCAAAATGTTTTTCCTACTTCTTAGTTCTTCTGTACATTATTCTTTAAGCCTGTGCTTATTCTCCTGTGAAATGAGGGTGACAATAATTGTATTTTAGAGTTGAAGGAATGAAGATGATACATAATTTTAAATCACTAAGCACAGTTCTCATATAAAATAAGTGCATATGTGTATCATTCTCCTTTGTTTTTGGAGGGTTTTTTTTTGGTACTGGGAATTGAACTCAAAACCTTGCTCTTCCGAGGCAGGCAGCAGAACCACTGAGCTAAATCCCCGGCTCTACATAGTACATTTTTAAAGAAGGAAAGTTGGAATAGACCTTTGAAATTAATCTATTTACTGAAAAGAAATTTAGGTATATTCTTTTTTCTTTTGGTACTGGGTATCGAATTTGGGACCTTGTGTGGCAGGCAGCGGAACCACTGAGCTAAATCCTGACCTGGGGTATATTTTTGATTATGCTTAGCAAAAAGCTCATACAGTACATAGTTTTCAGCGACAGATATTGTAAATGGAAAACTGTCATTTCCTGCATTGAAAGTATTTTTTCTGTACTTCTTGTGGTCCATTTCACTTTCTACAATTTGCCTTTAAAATTAATATTTTAGGGTCTGTCAAAATTTATTTTTTCTAATTATAAAGATATTCATATTTTTATTTGTTTTGTTTTGTTTTTTTTTTTGGTACCAGGGATTGAACTCGGGTCTTTGCGCTTGCAAGGCAGACCACCAAACCACTGAGCTAAATCCCCAGCCCAAGATATTCATATTTTTAAACTTAAAAATCATATTTCAAAACTAAATAGTGTAGAAAATGAAAGACTTATACTCTTTACCTCAGAGATAACAATTAACATTTTAGTGTGTTATCTTCTAAATTTTAAAAATATTACAGTAACATTTTTAATAAAAGCAATATTAGTCTCTTTTTTAATACAACATAAATAATATGACGAATGCTGTGTAGTATTTTGTTATTTTGATTTAATGTTGTATCTTGCAGTTTTTGTGGTTTTTTTTTTTTTTTTTGGTACCAGGGATTGAACTCGGGTCCTTGGGCTTGCAAGGAAAGCCACTCAACCGCTGAGCTAAATCCCTGGCCCTCTTATACATCTTTGCATGTTAGATATTATCATTTAATGGTTAGAAGGATTCCTATGGTGTGAAGGTTCTGTGATTAACCAATTACTTATTTTTGGCCCTTTAGCTAATTAAAAATATAGATGTTTAAACAGTTTCCTAATCAGAAACTATGATATTGTGTGATGATTTATCCCCCTTTATGTTTACAAAGCCTCAGACTTAATAAACAGTGATAGTTACTAATCAGAATCAGGCATACTATTGTAACCATAGGTATGTACGTTTATGTGGAAACTCACTTAAATTTAAAGATAATAAAATTTTATTCACCATTATTCTCTCTAAACATCCTGCTTAGTTTGTTTCTTCTCTTTAATAACAAATATACTGATAGCTAATAATTATATTCCTGTAAATATTTGGTAAGAAGGAAAATTACCTAATTTAACTTTTTAATAATAAAACTAAACTGCCTTAATTTTTTTCTGAAATGGTTTGTATAAAAGTTAAAAACAGAGCCGGGTGTGGTGGCACATACCTGCAATCCCAGCACTCGGGAGGCTGAGGCAGAAGGATCACTGTGAGTTTGAGACCAGCCTGGGCTACATAGTGAGTTCCAGGTCAGTCTCAACTACAAAGTGAGACCCTGTCTCAAAAAAAAAAAAAAAAAAAAAAGTTAAAAACAGAGTATATGCCACAATTCAGGAAGAAACTTTAAAATATACATTTTAAATCTCTGTAATGTTTTATGTCAGGTCCATGAATATATATTTAATATTTTGGAGTGTTTCATTCACTTTCTCATCATTGTGTACCTTTTAGTTTTTCTTTGGAATAATATGATTATTTTCTTTAAGATCTTTCTGCTACTGATTCTTGAATTTTAATGTTTGTTTGATAGACCACAGCAGTTTACATTTCAAGATTCAAATAATTCTGTAGATTCATCAGCTTCTGATGACCCTATGAGACAGAGATTTTCTATAAAAGCACATTCTTGGCTACCCTATCTCATTATTTCTGATGGATACATGGTCACAACCCTTCGATTTCTTGATAACCTGTCTCCGTCAGTGCTCATGCGATCACTTCTACTTGATTCAACCCAGAGACTTGAGAAGACCTACCAAAGTGTGATACTGTCTAAGGTATGGTACTTTTTGGTATCATTGGTAAAAGTTGCTGTCTTAGTCACTTTCTCCTCCCTGAGACACAAAACCCAATGCCCACAATTTAAAGGAGGAGAGACTTATTTTGGCTCATAGCTTGCAGAGGTTTCAGTCCATAGTCTGTTGACTCACAGGTAGAGGAGCTTCACAGAGAAAAAGTGCTCACATTGTGTTGGAAAAGCAGAGAGTTAAGGGAACAAAGAGGGAGAGAGAGATTCCCTTCCATGGCACCGC
>NW_022900913.1:28872744-28884057 GCF_012274545.1 Fukomys damarensis | reverse complement strand
TTTTTTTTTGGTACCTGGGGATCAAACTCAGGTCCTTGTGCTTGCAAGGTGATGGAACCACTGAGCTAAATTCCTGGCCCTAAAGCCCCCCTACCTTCTAGTAGCAAGACAACTATGATGTCCCTGTCATTCATTCACCTTCCCAAATCTCCACCTATGATCATATGAAACTTTAGAGAGACATCTACATATAAGTACTGACAGTTGTTTTTTACTCTTTGCAAACTTGACTATGGAATTTTTAATTTCTTGTAATAGAATAACAGATAAAATTGTGCTCTTGCAAATCTTTTGTCTTTTTATACCTAGCCAAGAGTAAAAGGGCTGAACTTGCGATCACTGGATTCCCTCAGATCTAGCCTATTAAAGCATGGAGGAAGTGAAAGTTCAGTGGATTCCACTGTCCCCAAATTTTTGCAGGCAGAAGAAACAGTGAGGTTAAATGAAGAAACAGCAGATTTTCAGGTATTACTAGCAGTGCTTTATTTGCTTTGAACAATCACATACTGATTTTATTCTAAGAAACATATTTCATTTTTTTCTCATTAAAGATAAGAGAAATTTGAGAACTTCAAGGTCATTCTACATATAAGGCTCAAATGGTATTAAGTATAGTTTTCCCCTTTTATTTAGAATTTTGAAGCAGAAGAAACTAACGAAGGCAAACACTTTCCAAACAACTTACTTCCTTTTTGGAACCGAAAAAATGATCCATTGTTTAACAGTGTCAAGGAAGGAAGATTGGAATTTGCATCTATGTTTGATACAATGCATGCAAAGGATGATACCAACGAGACAGATAGAACCATTACAGAAGTGTATTCTATCCAGAAAAATCTACTTGCGGCGTGGACTATAGGAATTTCAAAAAATGTGACTGAAAAAAAATTAATGTTAAATTATACAATAGTTTGCATCACTCATTTTTTCTATATTCTTCAATTTATAAAATGTCCTTTCCCCCAAATTGACCTTTTTTTAAACAAGAGCCTAAAAGATAATGCATGGGTACTTCATATCTTTCAACTTTTCCGTCAGTGTTTGTCCATCCAGTATTGGGATGTAAGATACAAACAAGATCTAGGACATTTGATAAGACTGACCTCAAATACTATAACGCTTTTACTGACTCAGCAACAAAAGGGTCAGTTATTCTCAGAGAAACTTTTAGCCTGTTTTTATTTACTCAGAATGGTAGCTGATAATTTAAATGGCATGTACAGTCTTCAACCTGAACTTATTTCATCATCAGCTAATGGAAGTAAAGCAGCAGAACAAGATTTGTTGGTGTTACCTATTTTTCAAATGTTTCAAGACTGTGGTTCTCAGGAAAATTGGTCTTGGAACTCATATTTCAAGATTCATCCTCAAGGAACAAATCTGGTTCAACAGCCAGGTCACAGGTATAACTAACTTTATTATTAAAATATCATTAGATTTCCTGTATTATACAGTTCACCATTTTAAGGTGTACAATTCAGTGGGGTTTTTTGGGGTTTCTTCTGTTTTTTAGTGAAACTGTTGGTACTAATTCCCATATATTTTCATCTCTCCAGAAAGAAAGCTTGTATTTGTTAGCACTGAAAATTAAACTATTGTTATGTTTAAATATTTAAGTGCATATTCAGAAGATCGTGTTATACCTGATGGTAATATATAGTTTTTATTTGCCAATTTAAAACTATTTCAGGATTTATTACAGATGTTTTACAGCACCTGTATATTTTTAGTCTTGATAGCCATGATATTAGAAGTTAAGTACTATAAGAATATGATCACAACCTGGGTGTGGTGGCATGTGCCTATAATTCCCAGCTGTTTCAGAGGCTAAGGCAAGAGGATCATGAGTTCAAGGCTGGTCTGGGCAGTGTAACAAGACCTCATCTCAAAACCACAGCAGAAACAGACTTAAGTGCCTAAACATTTGTGAAGATTTTTCATACACATTATGTATTTTTTTGATCACTGAAATTTGTGCTATATTTAAATCTGACCAATATATATTAGTACATCAGTGAAAAATATAGGTATAAAAATAGTCTAAAGGGGCTAACCAAATTTATATTGCTAGCCTGAATTTTGGTTTTGATGATTATCTGATTTTGTGTGCAGATTGATTGCTCTCTGGAGAATACTGTACAAAAAAACTTTATGGTATCAAGCACAATTAAGTCAAAGAACTCCTAAGGGTGACAGACAGTTAACTGAAAAGATGACACGTGAAGCAGCTACTGTTAAGTCACTGTTATGTCACATACAGGCTGATTTACAGACTGCTGGAGATCACTTGAATCAGCCCTTAAAACTTACATCTCTTGATGGTCAGTATCTTATGAGCAATTTCTAATTTTATGAATAAGTAAAATTAACTGGACTTTTTTAATGGGGTAAAATTTTTTGTTTTTAAAAATAATTTCTGTCTGAGAGATTTCCACTGAATGTTAAAAGAATTTAAAGTTTTACAGAGTAGTGTAATTAACTATGCTGTTTTTAAAAAAACTTCCTAGGTGAAGAGAGTTTTCTGTTAGGATCATATGAAAAGGCAGTTCAACTGTGGAAGAAGACCCTTCAAGAAACCCAAGAGAAAGGTAGTGGGTGCTAAAAGATGATTTTTCTGCAGCATGTAAAAATAATTCCAAAGTTCAGAGTGCTTACAGCATCTTAATTCTTGTCTAAATCACTTTCTCATTGATGGAACACAATCCCTGACAATCCCAGAATTTAGTTTAGTTAGTTTTTTTCCCTCATTGAGTTTATTGGTACATTGTAGGTATACAGTACAGTTACATTCTTCATTGGGATCTTGTACCTTTACATTACTGGTCTTGGTTCTCGTTTTTTCCCCGTCCCTGCCCTCCCTTCACCCGCTCCTCTCCAAGGAGGAGAGGTTTATTTGGCTCATAGTCATAGTCTGAAGTCTGCTGGCTCCAAGGCAGGACAGCACAGCATAGAGGCATGGTGGAGGAAATGCTGCCCACCTCATGACAGAATCAAAGAAGAGTCAAGGAAGGAGTGGGCAATGGAGGTAAAACCTTCAGGCCATACCCACAGTGACCACCTCTTCTCAACAGGCCCCACCTCCTAACAGCAAGTCAGCTATAACACCCCTATAATCCAGTCACCTTCCAAAGGACTTTGGGGGGATAGCTAGATACAAACTGTAACAGTGCTCAAATAGAATATTTGTCATGCAGGTCCCTGTACTGTTAGAGATAATTTTAAATTATCCTTAGTTTTGAATTTGTGGCACAAAAAAAAAACTTTTTTGAAGATCTCTAGTTAAGTCTCATTCTGTCCTTGTTTTTGGTTAGTGATGAAACCTGTGGTTGATCATTAATTGAGAAAAATGAGATTTTGATTCTAAATAATGGTTTGTATCATTGAGAGGAACTTAAATATTGAAGGGAGAAACTTGATCATACATTTCACCATCTTCTTAAAGACCTAGAGAAATATGAAACTAAGGCTTCTTGCCCTGGAGTTATTTAAGAATTTCCTATTAGTTGAGCACATTATTGGGTTGGGTATAGTCAAGTTTTTTATTAGAATACAGGGATGTTGATTCTACACACTGGTGACATGGTGTATGTTACAGATCTGAGGTGTGGCTGAGAGGTTCTCAGCCGGTGACCCTGGCACTAATTGACTGCAACTACTACATGTTAGATTGGGCTGAGTAGTACATTTATTTTACATCTGCTGTAACTTTGTTTACTTTATTTATTCATCTACTTAAATCGGTATTTACTGGGTGCCTGTTGTGTGTGTCCAGCACTGTTCTAGGTGCTAAGGATAAGTGAAACAAACAACTACCTTCAAGTTGTCCATAGTCATTCAGTAGAGCAGTTCAGGCAGTCTGAGGCTGGGTGCAAACTGTGGGGGAAAACCTAAAAGAATGGACATTTTAAATGGAGTAGAAGTTGATCAGTTAAGGCAGTTTAACTGAGTTTGGTTTAACAGAGGATATAAGTGTGTAATATTTGTGGGAGGATGGTGTGATGTGGTTAGAGAACAAGATGAAAGGTCTTGTATGGTGTGCCAGGTAGGAAAGGGATCCATTTAAAACAATATAGCAGGTCCCCAACTTAGTGATGGTTTGACTTAAGATTTTTCAGCCTTTTGATGGTGTGGAAGCAATAAGCATTTAGTAGATATCTTACTTCGAATTTTGCACGTTGACCTTTTCTTGGGCTGGCAGTATATAGTTCATGATGTACAGTACTCTAGTGGTGCCTGGCAGTCACACTGAATCACAGCTCCCGGTCAGCAACACAATCTTAAGGATAAGCAACTGGTATAGTGTATAATGTACTGTGTTGCTAAGCTACAATGTTTAGTGTGTTAAGTGCATTTTCAAATTATGGTATTTTCAATTTAAGATAGGTGGACATGTTGATGACAGTGCTGTAATTTGTATGTCTTGCTGTGAGGCAGCTTGAAGCACCAGTGGTATATGCATGACTGGCCCCTGCATGACTGTACCACTTCTGCCATCAGTGGTATAAGCCACCCAATGGGATACTCATGGGTGTACCACTGGTAGTTCAAGGTGTCAGGAATGCATTGGAATGTAACTGTATCGTAAGTCAAGGTATATCTATCTGTCTAGGTCATTTGGAAAGGTCATTTTGATACACTATGGAGGGTCAATTGCAGGACCATGGTGTTAGGATGTGGGTTTTACCCAGAAACAAGAAAGTTAGTCAGATGTAGATATTAAAACAAAGCAATGTCAAGGGTCATGGAATAGAGGTCATATTAGTTGGGTATTTAATAAGTTTGATTAATTGGATTTGTGATTTAATAGATTTAATGTTCTCAGATTTGGAAATTACCCAACTGTCATTCAGTGAGATGGGAAGTTCTTTATGAAGAAAGGGATTTTCATAATGGGATCTATTGTGGATATTTTATGTAAATTTTATTTATAACTGTAGCCATTAGGAGTAGCTTCTTGTAATGGAGACTAAAAGTGGCAGTGGCTTCGTAAGAAAGTTTATTTGTCTTATAGAAGGAGCGAGACTAGGGCTGCTTTGGTGTTTCCAAGGACCCAAGGTACTTTAGTTTTTCTGTATCATTGCTAGTGCATTGCTTCCAAAGTTAAGGCCATTATATGGGCTAAAATGACAGCTGGAACATCCACGTTCTAGGCAGCAGACAAGAATTGGGTGATTAGAACAGGAAAGGACATGCTATACCTCCTAGCTGACTTATGTCTCTTTAAGAGTTTTTTTGAAAGTTCTGTACAATATTATGACTTTGTTATGATTACATCAAGTGAGAAACTATGATCTTGGTGGATTGTAGCCCAAAGTATTGGAATTCTTTACTCAATAAGAATAGATAAGAAATCTTATTAGGATCTTCTGTATTATTGCAGATTATTCATTCACACCAGAGAAGCTATTCGAGGGGGTGAAGGGAGGGCAGGGACAAGGGGAAAAAATGAGAACCAAGACTTGTCATGTAGAGGTACAAGATCCCAACAATTAATGTAACTGTACTGTATCCCTAAAATGTACCAATAAACTCAATTAAAGCTGAAAAAAAAAAAAAGAATAGATAAGAGATAGGCAGCAAGCAGTCTCAGTCCTAAACAGATATTTGAAGGCAGTTGTTAGGGCTCCTTTTTTATTGAACTGTTGTTTCTTTTCCTTCAGGAAGCTCTTTGACCATCCTTTTCATATATGAATGATGCCCTGGGGAGTTTTGGCCATGCTTCCTTCTGTTTAATATCTGCATTTGAGACAGAAGTTATTAGTGGACCTCATTACTGAGATATTTAGAATTTGCAGGTCTCTTTAGATAAAATCTTAGTTATCCTAAGCCTTAAAAATAAAAGAAAATTGTTCAGAATTTAAAATGAAAACAGCAAGGTATTGCTGACCTCTTTAAAAATGTTTTCTTGAGTTATAAAACGGATATGTAGAAAGTTTACATAAATGTATAGCTTGATGAATTTTCATAAATTACACACTTTTCTCTAACACTAGCCAAAGAGCATGTAAAGTGAGTTTAATTCTTTCTTGTTCCAGGAGGAAGGAGAATTTGTTTGCTTCAGATACGCTATTATCTTTCTCTCTTGTACTGCCATCTCTATACCTATAATTTAAATGATGCTCAAGGATTGTGTGATCAGCTGGTAAGAGAAATACTGAGATGGTCCCAACTGCCTGTAAAAGAAAATGAAGATTATTTAGGTATGCTTTTAAAAACTCAGTATATGTAATCTTGTTAATTGTATTTATGAGTTTATAGAAGTAATTTCTTATGCACAAAAGTTGGTTGCCCTGTCTCTACTGTACCTAAATTATATTAAATTAGATTTTAGACTGTCAGCTTCTTTTTTGTCAATTGTTTTTTTTTTTTTTTCTTGGGACCTTGTGCTTGCGAGGCAGGGTGCAGAACCACTGAGCTAAATCCCCGGCTCTGTCAACTTCTTTTTTTTTTTTTTGGTACTGGGGATCGAACTCAGGTCCTTGCACTTGCAAGGCAGGCCACTGAACCACTGAGCTAAATCCCCGGCCCCTGTCAACTTCTTAATAGCTAGGATCATGTTGAGTTTTTTAATTTTGTTTTTAATCTTACTATCCACAGGTTTTATCAGTAATTGCCTGCTAAACATAACAATTTTTCTCACTTGTTTGCTTTAACATAATATCATATACCCAATTATTTTTCCTTAATATATTTGTATTTTCTTCAAGTTTTACTTAAAGTGATTTATAACAGTTCTGAAAAGCAATTTCTGTGGTATTCTGAGTCTTTCAAAATTTGTTTTAAAAAATATAGAATATCTGGATTGTCTTTTTTCCAAGAGATATATTTCTTTTGTATTTTAATTTTTTTTTCCAAGAGCTATATTTAAATGAACCAGAGAGAAAGAAAGATACATATATGTGAATGGGCACTTAATGTATTTATAATCATAAGATGTTAGACTAGTATATACACACTGTACATATGAATGTGTCTGAAAGGCTCAATATAACAGTATTTTTTCTGTTTATTAATTTTTATTTGTATATGTTTGTGATACATAAATACATTCATCATGAGGAATTGGTACATAAATATATATATCACATCTGTAACAAATTTTTTAATATATCAAATTTTTAAGTGAAGTCCATACCATTTTTTTACACGGAATCCTGGGTCCTTGCGTTTGCAAGGCAGGCCACCAAACCGCTGAGCTAAATCCCCAGCCCCTGGAATCCCAGCCTTTTTCTTCTTATTATTATTACTGTTTTAGTGGTGCTGGAGATTGAACTTATGGCCTCATAACACTAGACAAACGCTGTACTACTGAGCTACATCTCGGCACGATAGCTTTTTAAATTTTAGTGTTCATTATGGAATAATACATGTTCATTTTAGATAATTTTGATACAGTTGCTTATAAGTGTACTACTGTTTTGCCTAGGGCATTTCAATGTATACATTTATATATTTATATCCATCAATTTAGAGGTGCCTATGTTTTGTAATCCTCCCCCTTCAGTTTTGTAATCTTCTTAAATTTAATATTATTAGTGTTTTCCAATGTCAGTAGTGTTCCCTTAAAAACACTCTTGTAAAAGTATCTATTGTATTATTTCACATTTTAAGCTATAGCCATTTATTTATTTTAAAGAAGGCTGCAGTGTACATAAATATTTGTTAGCATTATAACATTTTTAGGGTAAATTCCTAGAAATGATTTAACTGAATCAAAGTACCCATATTTTGCTGGGGATTTAGCTCAGTGGTTCTGCCTTCTGCCTCGCAAGTACAAGGACCCGAGTCCAATCTCTGGTACCCCCCCAAAAAAAAGTACCAACATTTTAAGACCTTTAATTTCTATTCTTAGGTTTCTCCTCCAAAAGATAAACTTGCTGTATATGAATGAAAGATTTTTGTGTATGACTTTTTAAATAGAGATTCTTCATTTTTTCACCAATATCTTTATGATGATTTTGCTTTCAGGAGAAGTTGAATGTATAATTCATTTATTTTAATTTTTAAATGATGCTTATTTAAGAAATAATAAGCATATACTTATTAGGTGAAGAGCCCCCAAGACTACTCCCTACGTTTGGCAGTCCACTAGAAGAGTCGCATGACTCAGCATACATTTGTACCCAAAGATGTGATTTATATAACGAAAGGAGTCAGGGCAAAATCAGCAAAGGAAAAAGGGACCTGTGGTGAGGCCTGGAGAAAGCCAAGTCCTCTCCCCATGGAGTCACACAGGAAGTCCATGATTCCCCATTGTTGAGTTGTGACAGCACATGTGAGATGTTGTCTGCTGTGGATGCTCATTAGAGACTCTGCACAGGGTTTTAATTGGTGGCTGATCACATAGCTTCCTTTTGCAAAGCACATAAAGTCCCATACTCCCAAAGGTAAAACAAGTGTTCAGCGTAAACCACATTGTTTTTGCAAACATTGTAGGCCCAGTGAGCCATTTTTAGCATGGCTTCTAAAAAGCCAAGATCCCAAGTGTCAAGGAAAAGCCAGCCTTATAAGTAGACATTTTAAGCTATAAGCCTGTTAACTCTTTTCTGCATGCCTACCTCATTAAATCATTGTAGTTATAATTTCATTTTTGTTGTATAAAGTTGCCATTATTAACATCATTGTGGCCTATTCAGAATTATCCCTGCAGCTTTTCTTCTGGTACTGGGGTTTGAACCCAGGGCTTTGTGCTTGCTAAGCTATCCTTGACCTGGAGCTGAGAAATTTTAATGAAAATTAACTTCACCACCACCCACTGTCATTCTTTTTGGTTTATACTCTACATTCTTTTCACTGCTACCCCCAAAAGAGCCTAATACTAGTGTGCCTTTACAATGAATTCTCAAATTTAATGGTATAAAAAAACACTAAGAATTGCTGTCTTTGTGCTTTATATTAAACACTACCCCTTCATCCAAAAAACAAAGGAAATGAAAAAGGGAAATAAATAATGAAATAAAAATGCCAAGCTTGCAAGGCCAACATGTTAGATAATTTTGTAGAGATTCATTGATTTTAAAAATGAAACTATTAGCCAGGTTTGGTGGTGCACACCTGTAATCCCACCACTTGAGAGGCTGAGGCAAGAAGATTGCCATGAGCTTGAGGCCAGCCTGGGCTACATAGTGAATTCAAGGCCAGCCTGAACTGTATAGGAAGACCTTGTCTTACAAAACCGAAAAAATAAAAAAAATGACTAAAACTGTGAACAATTTCTAAGGGTATGTACTTATAAACTAATAATTTTTATTGCCTTTAGAAAGTATGGATGGATGCCTATGATAACTTAGCGTGTTTATGCAGTTGGTGCTCATCTCTGAAAAAAATTTTAGTTATAATTTACTTCTTGTATAATGGCCTTAAGTGTAACTAGTTTTTGACAATTTGATCAGAATCCTCTTCGGTATTGTATGCCTAGAATGTATCAATAAACTCAATAAAATAAAAAAAAAAAAGAATCCTCTTCTGTCATTTGCTCTCTTCCTTAGGTTTTGAGAAGCCTCCTGGTAAGTCTGCAGGAGCTGGAAATGTCCATCCTGAGGCAGCTGTCAGAGTTGTCCAGTCCATGGCTCGTTTCATGGCTGCCTATTTCACCAATCAGATGCTTGGTGTTTTGCCACCTCATAATGTCAGTGTTCTTCCTCCACTTCATGTTAAAACAGGTAATAGGGTGAATGAATAATTTTCTCACTTTTTTTGTCACATAATATGTAAAGCCACAGTACACAAAGATCATTATTCTATGAAATAACACTGTTCTAGCATAGCACTTGACATATAGTACATGCTGAAGGACTATTTATGAACAACTAGAATCTGAGAAAGTCATTTTGTTTTTATTGAATATAGATTTTTACCTAATTTGGCCAAATTAATATTTGTAAATGTTATGGGGGGGGTTTTTGTTTGTTTTGTTTTCTTTTCTTTTTTGGTACTGGGAATTAAACCTAGTGCCTTCACACTGAGCTACAACCTCCTACCCTTTTTTTACTTTTTATTTTCAAGACACGGTCTTGCTAGATCATTAAATTGCCCATGCTGGCCTCATGTTTGAATCCTACTTCAGAGTGCTGGCATTGCAGGTGTGCGTTACTGTGCCTGGCTTAAAGTTTTCTTTTTTTTTTTTGCTACTGGGAATCGAACTCGGGTCCTTGTGCTTGCAAGGCAGGCAGTGGAACCGCTGAGCTAAATCCCCAGCCCAACTTTTCATTTTTAAAGCCATGGTGGTATATCTTTAGTCCCCAAACTTGGGAGGCTGAGGCAGGACAATCACAGTGAGTTCAAGGCTGGCCCCAGCTACATAGTGAGTTTGAGACCAGCCTGAACTACACAGCAAGACCCTATCTCAAAAATAAATAAAGTGAAAGAAATGCCACCTTAATTTTTTTGGAGGGGTACTGGGGTTGAACTCAGGGCCTTGCACTTGCAAGGCAAGTTCTGAACACATTCTTAAACACTATAAAATTGTAGAGGCTCACCTTTTTCTCATGTAAATGTCTTTCTAGTTAGGTGAAAGTAGGAAAAGTTTTCATACTGTCTTTTCCTACACTAGAGATTATTAAATATCTGTATCTATGCCTTAGTTTTTCAGTATATTGAAAAATGATAAAATCAACAGTCTTAACTTAGAATACATTTTGTATTAATTTGTTCAGGACTAAGGGCACAGTCTGGCATAATGAGACATGCCTATAATTAGCTATTTGGGAGGTAGAGGCAGGAGAATCACAAGTTCAAGGCCAGCCTGGGGAATTTAGCACGAACCTGTTGGGCGGTTGGATGGATGGACAGATGGACAGATGGATGGATAGGCTAAGGATAAAGCTCATAGTAGAGTGCCCCTGGGTTCAATCTCCAGTATGGCAGAAACAAAAACAAAAGCAAAAAAAGCCCTAAGGCTAATTGTATGGGATTTGAGTAGCTTATTTGATGTGATGTTTAGAAAAGTAGGAAGCTTTGTTCACTGTGTAAAAGTAGTAATAATTTTAGAATATTAAATATTCAAATTAATATAGTAACTTGCTTATAGTGCATTTAAAAAACAGAAAAAATACAATCAATATCTTTGCTATTTTGCCAGTACAGAACCAGATAGTCCAGTGATTGAAATTTTTTTGTCTTTATTCATATGTGTTTATCAAAGAGCTAAAATGTTAATGCTTGCTGTAGTTATAGGTTATATAGTTTGTACAGGAAACTAATTCAAATGGCAGAAATCCACATGCTAT
The DNA here is from genome assembly GCF_012274545.1 of Fukomys damarensis. Lineage (NCBI taxonomy): Eukaryota > Metazoa > Chordata > Mammalia > Rodentia > Bathyergidae > Fukomys > Fukomys damarensis. The sequence goes on along the minus strand of NW_022900913.1, from coordinate 28,872,829 downwards.
TTATTGCTTTTATTTTGATAGAATGAAAATCCTATTAATAGGTGCTTTTTAAATAACATTTCTTTTTTTTTTTTTTTTTTTTTTT
>NW_022900913.1:28865668-28872709 GCF_012274545.1 Fukomys damarensis | reverse complement strand
TGCAAAGATATAGTCACACATAGAATAAAACAAGAGCCCTGAACTCAGAGGACCTTAACTGATATATCTGCCCATGTGCAGAAATGGATGCTTCTTATTTCTGTAATAATCTTACACAAACAAATGCCATTCAAATAATACATATTCAAGAATAAAAGGTGAACAAAAAACAATTTAGTGGTTAAACATTTCTGGGGCCAGGGATTTAGCTCAGTGGTTCTGGTGCCTGCCTTGCAAGCACAAGGACCTGAGTTCGATCTCTGGTACCAAAAAAAAAAAAACAACAAAAATACATTTCTGTCAACATAGTTCAAGTTGCTTTATTAAGTTACTTTTTTTTTTTCCAGTACCAGGAATCAAACTCGGGTTTTTGTGCTTGGGAGGAAGGCAGTAGCACCGCTGAGCTAAATCCCTGCCCCTAAGTTACTATAATTAGGGAAAGATACATAGGGCTAGGGGGAAGGATATTACCCCTTTGTATTAAATCCTGGGCCAGACTAAAATCTTGTAATTTAGTCAGGATTAATGAAAATCTTTTTTTTTTTTTTTTTGAGCCAGGATCTCACTCTGTAACCCCAGATTGATCTCAAACTTCCTAGGACCAAATGATCCTCCTTCCTTAGATTCCTGAGTAGCTGGGACTATAGGCGAGTGCTCCCAAGCCCAACTTAAACTCTTTTTCCCTCCCATCTTTCTTCCCTCTCTCTCTCTCCCTCGCTCCCTCTCTTCCTTCCATTGCTAGGAATTGAACCCACATCACACATATCACTGAGCTACATCCCCAGCCCTCTACTTCTAATTAACACTAATGTATTGAATACCTCATCTATTTGAGTATTACCTGATATTAGCTTTTTGTTGCATGACACTGTGAGGTATGCAAAGTAATATAAAATGAAGTCTTTGCCTTCCAAGTTTCATAATCTAGTATGAAAAATAGGCATGTATTTCTGAGAAGCCCACAGTAATAAATTGTACATTGTGACTCAGTACACATTAATATGTGTGTGTAGGGCCAGAGATTTTACTAAGTGGTGCCACACCTGCCTCACTCTACAAGGTCCTGAGTTGAATCCCTAGTATCAAAAAAAGAAAGAAAAAAAGTATGTGTAAATGTTATTTGTCACAGATGTCTTGTTTAATAATACCTTACTTTATGTAATAGTTATTCTGCTTGTTTTTCTGTTCTGCTTCATTTTTAAAGTTAGGGCATTGTTTCATGACCCACTGAGGTATATTCTTCAGTGTTAAACAGCTCTAGAATATGTTTTATTATTTCAGCCCATTTTGCACATATCTTCCTTGTGTGGTTTTTCTGTATAAAATACAAATTGAAGAGATGTATGATGTGAGGAGGCATGAGTTTGGATATATGTAGGTAATTGTAATACTCCTTTTCTTTAATTTACTCACAGAGCAGTCCCTTCGATTTATTCCTCTGCAACACTCTAAGGTGGCGAGTGTTGTTAGAGATCAGAATCTTTCTGATGTGTGGACAGTTGAATATGCCCTTGAATTATTATTTATTGGTGGCCTAGTTCCAGAGGCTGTGTGGTTCGCCCATAGACTTGGAGACTGGAAGACATCTGTTTCAATTGGTGTGGCCTTCCAACTGTTCCATAAACATGATTGCAATTCCGTGAGGTAAGTGTTTCAAACATAGCATAACAGTGTCATCTGAACTATTTTATATTCCTTTTATTGTTATTAATGGTATTTACATATGTGCAGTTCTTAGTTCAGCATTGTCCATAGGATTTTCTTCAGTGACAGTGATGTTCTGTGTGAGCCTGTGTCCACTGTGGCAGCCTCACCACAAGCAACTATCCTGCATTTGCAATGCGATTGATGAGACCAACAAGTCAAATTTTTAACTTAATTTTAACTAAATTTAAATAATCACATGCTATTAAAACAGTAATTACTATGCTGAATGGTTAGTGTCTTACTTGTGTTGAAGCATTTACTTAGTAATGCTGTCATGGCCATGTGGTCAGTGAGAGAATTTGTCCCAAATAAGATTTGAGCTTTAAGCTAATTCAACTTATCTCTAATATTTTTGTACATTTCATAACATTATTGTCTTTTATATGTTTTTAAATTCCAGTAATTCAATGTATATTTATTTATTAAACAACTGCTCTTTGCAAAGCTCTATATTTAAGGTATTTTAGTGTATAACACTTAAATGGCATAGTTTCTATGCTTAAAGCATTTATATTTTAATAGACAAAATAGGACAAAACATTATAATTTATATAGTATAGTAAGAAAAGTGGTAGTTGTATAATGGGGAGTATGATAACATCAAGTGAAGGAAAGACAAGAAATAAGTGCATTATGTAGGAGATGTCATTTGAGATGGTCATTGAAGGGTAGACAGGATCTTGACAAATTGAGTATCAGTTGAGAGAAAGAGTACATTCTAAGCATCTTCAGATATATTTGGCAAAAACAATTTTGGTTCAGTTTAAACAGTGTATATGTAGGGCAGCAGTAGGAAATAAAAATGGGAAAATATGCCTGGTGTACGCCTGAAATTCTAGCACTCTAGGAGGCTGAGGCAGAAGGATTGCAAATACAATCTCAGCCTCAGCAACTTAGTGAGAACTTGTCTCAAGATTTTAAAAAGGGCGACAGATATAGCTCAGTGGAAAAGCACTAGGTTCAATCCCCATTACTGTGAAAAGGGTGGCAGATATTAGGGTGGCATAATTAGGGAGGTACTGGGGATGCCTGAAACGTTAACAGAAACCTCTGCAGTAGGCTCCAGTTTCCTGTCCAGTGTATGATTCAGGCCTAAGAAAAAAAGACTAAAAGAACTAAGAGAGACAAAAAGTGAGGTGTCAGGATCACCAGTGCCAGTGCAACCAACAAAGGCACTGGCCAGTCCCAGCCAATGATTTTTATTAGTAATCAGTTAGGATAAAGCCAGGCTACATGCACGAGCAGTACTACATGCGAGGATGCACAATCATGTGGTTTCTGTGGGAATTAATGTAAGCAGGGCTTACAAAAGACAAGACAAAGCATTCTCAAATTAGGGACATAATAGACAAAATACATGGTTGTAATTGTTCTTCTAGTTAAGAAGGTTAGCTGGGCTTGGTGTCACATGCCTGTAATCCCAGCACTTGGGAGGCTGGGGCAGGAGGATCTCTGTGAGTTTGAGACCAGCCTGGGCTACATAGTGAGTTCCAGGTCAATCTCAACTACGTAGTGAGAACCTGTCTCAAAAAAAACCAAAAAAAGAGAAGATTTTAGTTGTGGGAATAAAATTTGGGTGAATGTTACTCTGACCTCTGCATGCAGGCTTCTGCTAAACTCACTTCTATAAACAAGCCAATTGTGGGATTAACTTTTTACAGCCTGTACTTCTTACACAACCTGCTTTCGGCATAATCAATATTGCAGTCTCCTACTTCAAGGGCCTTGATACTGTGTTTTAAATGTAGAATGAATAAAGGCAAATGAATTCTAATGTTTGTGAAATTTTCATGTTTTGTTCTTCACATGTAAAATTTTCTTTTTTAAAAAATTTAGACTCATTTCCATGAGAACATTTAGTCATCACTTTCCATTCATGTTATATCTGTAAATATTATTATAAAGATACCAACTTCCCAAGTAATAGGAATGCTGACCACTAAGTCTAATCTAAAACTTGCTTTGAGGACCTCAAGTGTACAAGAGCAGAACAGTGACTAGCATGAAGGCCCTGTCTCTAGACAAACATGAGTAATGGCCTGTGTTTGTCATTTACTGAATTATATGACTAAAGCACTATTAAGTTTATCTTCGGGAATTAGACATCAGTGCTACTAGTGGTAGGAGGGTGTCAGTTAGTGGTTAATTGTAGAACTGCTTTCTTGAGAGGCTTGAGTACTTTGGTTTAGAAGTTTTGGTTTACTTGGAAATCTGTAAAGTGCTAGTTTTCATCATCCTGAGAGACCTTTCTTTCTTTTCCGGTTATGAGTGGCATTCTCCCAAAAATGCTATTAGTTATATATAAAAAAAAAACCCTGAAAATTCAACACATCTTAATGAGGGATAAAACTGACCCCCTGTACTACATTTAGGTTAAAATTCAATCTTTTACATTATTTACACTTAGATTCATTTCCTTAATTTGATGTCATTGCAGGTCCAAGAAAAGAGGTCTGAATCTGCCATTAAATATGAGTCCAGCACAGATTTTCCAGGAAAAACTGCAGTGTTTTTTAGGTCAGCCAGCCTTGTTGGAAGCAAAAAATAAAATGGGCTCAAAATATAAACAGTTTACAGGTGTGTTATCTATGTACGCTCTGACATACATATCGGGTTAATATAAACCTTTATTATAAAAAGCATATAAATATCTAGAAATGTATGAATATTTTTAAAGCTTATCAAAACTGTAAGGATTATATTTATAATTAAATATGGGAACACTTAAAACTGAAGAATTTGACAAAAAGGACTGAAAGAGTCCCTAATCTGGAACTGTGTGTGTTAGTGCAGTCCTGGAGTCTCAGCTACATGGGAGGCGGAGGGAGGATCACTCAAACCCAGCAGCCTGAATATAATCTGTTCATGATAGCAAGATCCCAGCTAAGAAACAAAAAAAAACCCAAAACAAACACAAACCCTAATTGGAACTTTTGGTTCTGGTTCTGTGTACTACTTGTGATTTGAAAACTCCCACAGTAAATACATAGTTAAAACATACATAAAATACACTTCTAGATAAAATACAAAAAATACTGTTTAAAGGCCAATTTTTCAGCAAGGGGAAATTGCCAGAGGTCTGAAACAAAGAGCAAATACAAGTCAAAGGATTCCACTTTGAGGTATTTACTCAATAGAAATAAAACAAGTCCACCCAAAAGTCTGTACATAAATGTTTATAGCAGCCTTTTCATAATGGCCCAAAATTTGGAATATCCCAAATGTCCTTCAGTTGGTGAATGAAAAAGCAAATTTCAGTATTTCTGTAAAATGAAATAGTAAATTAAAAAAAGGAGCAAGCTACTTAGAACTTGTTATAACTTTGTACTAAATGAATGAAGTCTGAAACAGACTACATTGTATGAATCCACTTATATAGCATAAGTTATTACACCAGTATAATGATGGATATTTCAGTTAGTGAACTGAAAGGCAAATCTGAGACACAAAATAAACATAGATAAGTACATATAAAATATATATAGAAATAGCAAGATAATGAAAAATAGAAAGTGGAAATTACACTTTGTGGCATATAGAACAGAAAGACACAGTATATATCTAATAGGAATTCCAGTCTACCTCTGGGGATGATATAGAGTAGAATATGATTGGTACTTAAGGAAGTTCAGCTATTTATATAATATTTTATTGTAAAAATAAATTAACAATGTTGATATTGAATATATTTGTCCTATAGTATACTTGCTTAAAATATTTCATAGTAGGAAAAAACCCTAGTGCTTAGTTTACTCACTGTATCTCCTTATATTTTTCCTTCTGAGATAAACCCTCCTATATACAGGTATTTTCATAGTTGAAGCCAAATTGTACATATGCCTATTTTGTATTTTTTGGTTTTCTTAATATCATGTCATCTTTATTAAATTTTAAGTTTTATCATAAACTTAGAAAAGAAATAAATATACTCTCACTGCCTTTGCATAATATCACATATTATTCTGATGTCTTTCTTTTTGTTGTTGTTTTTGTTTGGTTTGGTTTGGTTTTTTGAGACAGGGTCTCACTATGTAGTTGAGACTGATCTGGAACTCACTATGTAACCCAGGCTGGTCTCGAACTCACAGTGATCCCCCAGCCTCAGCCTCCTGAGTGCTGGGATTATGGGCATGCACCCACCATGCCTGACTTTCTGATGTCTTTCTGGACATTATTTTTCCCATTAATTTTTTTTTCAATTATTGTACTACTTTTTTGACTTAGGACTATATTCCATGAATATTTTTATTGTGTAATTGTTACTATAATATCTTGATAGTGTTGGAAAAAGCTTCATGCTCTGATTTTTAATCTTAAAATAGCAGGATAAGTCATAAAATTTTGTTCATAAGCTTGGATATTTTGCATATTGACCACTGTGTTCTTTTTTTTTTTTTTTTTTTTTTTTTTTTTTTTTTTTTTTTTTTTTTTGAGACGTAGTCTTGCTATGTAGTTCAAGCTGGCCTTGAACTCACTGTGTAGCCCACTATGTAGCTGGCCTCAAACTCATGGTGATCCTCTTGCCCCAATCTCTTTAAGTATTGGAATTATAAGCATGTGCCACCAGGCCCTTCCTGTTTATTCTTAACAGTTTACATTTTTCAGATTTACAAAATAGGATAAGAAGTTTCATGTAAATTTTAACTGTTATACCAAATTTTATGTTTGACAGATCCTCTTGAAGAAGATGCAAATCTGCTGTTTAGTTCTGTGCAGGAGGTCCTGAAAGCATCAGCAATGGCTGATGCAAATATTGTCTCGGAGACACTTCAGCTTCTGATGGACTCTGCTAAGGACTTCAGTAAGAGACTGTGGGGCTTGGTGCCCGTCCGCTTGTATCTTCCAGCTCCTCCGTTATACTGTCCCCAGCCAGCCATTAGCGAAGTAAGCTTAGTGCATTATTGTTTTAATTAATTAAAGTTGATTTTTTTCTAATTTTAGAAATAATCAATTTGATAATAATTAGCACATTAAAAGCGCAAGCTCTGAAGACAAACTTCTGGATCTCGGCTTGGTTGTTTACTGTGTGGTCTTGGGTAATTTACTGAACTGTTTACATTTTCTTATCTGTAAAATGCAGGTGATAATAGCATTGTTGTAAGGGTTAAATGATATATCCTGTAAAAACTTTTAGCTCAGGACACATGCGTATTCAGTAAATGTTAAAATTATTGTAATAATAAAGAAAAATCACAAGAAATTCCTCAGCATCAATTTTTTAAAAATAGGCTTTTTTAGGGTAATACATTATATAATCAGTGAGAGAATTAGAAACCATCTATTGTTTGATTTTTTTGAATCACCTGATTGCGTTTACTTTTTTTTTTTTTTTTT
>NW_022900913.1:28843562-28865587 GCF_012274545.1 Fukomys damarensis | reverse complement strand
TTTTTTTTTTTTTTTTTTTTTTGCCAGTTGCCTATCTTGAAGGACTTATTTTTTGTTTTTGTTTTTCTGTTTTACATTTTTATCTTGTACACTATTCAGTTGATTGTTCTGACTTATAAAAGTGATACTATATTCCTCTCAGGAGCTTTTCTTGTGTCCTTATTAAAAACTTAACTCAGGCCAAGGCAGTAATATTTCAGTTTCAGGCCAGCCTGGGAAATTTAGTGACTCCTTTTCTCAAAATAAAATAAAATAAGGCCAGGGATTTAGCTCAGTGGTTCTACCACTTGCCTGGCAAGCTCAAGTTCCTGAGTTTAATCCCCAGTGTAAAAAAAAAAAAAAAAAAGCAGAAATAAACTAAAAAGAAGGGAAAGGAATGGAATTCAGTGGTAGAGTGTCCCTGGATTCAATACCCAGTATTACAAACAAAATAAACCCCACACCCAAAACCAGTTAACCTTACAGTTAGGTGGTTTAGTATTTGAATTATTACTGTATTTATATTTAGATTTTTGAAATATGTAATATTTTAAAACAGTTCTGGAGTTGTTTCTTTACTGCTTTCAGTTTCAGTATTACTACTATCTTCATCTAGTTTTTTTCTGTACTTCAATTGTTATATTTAGTTATGTTTTACTATATTAAAATATTTCACTCATTGATATTATAGATGTACTATATTATAAATGGAAGGGGTAAATAGTTTATGGCACTTCTAAGTAATTCATCTTTCTTCTTACATGGGAGTCTTCAGTATATTGGTTTAGAAAGTAGAAACTGCATGTAAGGTATTTTTTGATAACTGATATTTGAGTGATTTGAGTGATTACTATTGTGTTCGCTTTTATTATACTAATCCCCAGTGGTAGAATTTCTCCTAATAGTCACTGTTTGTCAATTAGAATCCCTTGTGGTGCAAATGGTAGAAAACTTGGTCACAATGCTTTAAACAGTGGAGGCTTTAGTGGCTCACATTGTTGAGAATTCCAGTGGAGAGACAGGCTTCTGACTCAGTTATGTAGCAAAGACTTGGAGTGTTTCTTTCTTTAAGGACTCAACTCCTTTGTGTAAACAAGACACTGCCAGAAGCTTCTAAGGGTACCCCTTCTACGTCCACAGGGTAAGTGATGAGAGAAAGAAGAACAGCAGAATTATTTCTCTCTCTTCATCCCACACAAGAGTACTGAAGTTCACTGTGACAGGCTTAGATCACACGAATGTCCTTTAGTGAGACATCTGGCTAGGGCTGATGCAAAATGCTACTTGGCACTCCATTAAAACCCTCACTGAAGCTGGGATGTGGATCCGTTTTCTGAGTTATATGGACCATGCAGGAGAGGAGCAGCTAGCCAAGAAAAAAAAAACAAACAAAGAAAAGTGAGAACTGTTAATAAGAAGAACAGAAGAAGGATGTTAGAAAAGCAAATATTTATAACACATTCCCTCATTCTCTGCGAAAATAATCTTCACTGGTTTGAATAGCATTTATTCAACAAACATATACATGTTACACCTGATTCTGTGTGCTATAAAAATACAAAAACCAGTCACATGCTCTTTGAGTTCTAATTGCTGTGGGAAACACACATAAATAAGTATGGAATAAGTTGGTAAATGCTCTAATGAAAGCATGAGCAAATCCTGTAACAGCACTGATGAGGAGGGCTCCACAAGGAGGGAACACTGAAATACAGGGAGGAGTTTTTTCCAGGCAGAGGAAGGGAAAGAGCCTTCTCCTTGGAGTGAGCTCTCCTGTGACAGTCTGCGAGGAGTCCAGAATAGTGGGCTTATCCTGATCTAGGGGAAGACTTGGAACTGTGGTCTTCTGAGCCCTGTGCACTGTGTGAGGGGAGAGAATTATTCCTTCAACACCAGAAGTAGCCTTAGTTGAAATCTCAGAGCCTATGCCTCAAAATTTCCCTGTCTCCAGGAACATTGTTTTGAGAAGCGCTGATATCATTATCCTATCTTTATTTTCATTTTAACATTTCAAATTTCCTTATCATCACTAAAATTGACTGTCTTCTTATCTTCAGGAAGATGATGATGACCTTCTTTTAAAAGCTGAAAAAGATAATCGTCAAAAGGTGTCTGGAATCCTTCAGCGTATTCTCTTGCTTTTCCGGGCAGCTCGGTGTTCTTTTCCTATAGCACAGTGGTACATCTTGCAGCTGAGGTGGGCAAGAAAAGTCATGCAGAAGGTATGTAGATGTCCTGATTATTCATGTGTTGTGCTAAATAACTGAAATACACCAGTATTTATACCTCAGTAACCCTTTTCCAAGGAATCCTACCCGTTGAATCCATGAATTTCATGCTAACATAGGCAACCTAGAGGGAGGGGATTCTTTCTACTGATAAAGACTTTGATCGGAATCTCTTAGGTTGGTCCCATCCTGGTCTATCTGTAGACAGTGTGATCTAGTCACTTAATTTTAGTATACGTGGTGCCAAAGCGAGCACTCTAGTCAGTTAATTCCTAGGAATTACACTTAATTTTCTCCCCTCACAATCATTGAAGATTAAACTCGATTCTGGACGCTTCCCTATTTCTCCCTGAGGTGTAATCTTTGTTGTGGGTTCAGGGAATGGAAAGTTCTTGGCTGTTTCCTGTCAGGATTCTCCACGAGCTCAGCTCTCCCCTTTGCTATCTTGTGAGAGCAGTTCATTTTGGTCCCAGAGCTGTCCTCCCCTTTCCTATTGACTTTCGATGAGCTGTAACTGCATTTTGTACCCCAGGTGGGCAAAACACGCAATGTGTCTCTTTATATAGCTTTGAGTCCTGTCTTACCAGGTATTCTTAAAAAATCAGCCTTTTTTTTTTCTTTTTTAGAGAGAATGAAGGTTTATGAAATTTAGATACAGTTCTCATAAAAGTATAAAGCCATACTTTCTATATATCATCGCAATGGAGACCAAAAGTAGATGCATGGTTGCCAGTGGCTGGAGAGAGGCAGAAGTGGCAGTGACTCCCTTTTCCACTTAGAGTAATGAAAATGTTATGGCATTGGACAGTGGTGATGGTTGGTTAACTGTGAAGGTACCAAACCACCGAATTGCACATTTATTCATTTATTATTTATTTTGCAGAATTGGGGATTGAAACCAGAGCCTTCAAGACAGGATCTCCCTAAGTTGCTAAATTGCCCAAGTTGGGCTTAAACTTATTATCTTCCTGCCTCAGCCTCTCAGAGTGCTGGAATAAAAGACGTGTACCACCACACCCTGTGAATTCACTCCCAATGTGCAAATGCCAAGTGTTCAGGATTTTGGCCAGTTCAGTTCCATTTGGCTACAGGGCTGAGGGGCCCCCATTCCTTGCTGACTCCACCTCCTAATACCATCTTGCTAATCAATACCATGAAAGTGTTTGACAGGAAGACTCTCTTGCTTCCTTACAAGGGGTGTTATTAGATCACATCTTTCTGGAAGTGCCTAGTAGAAGGGAAAGTAGATTACAAACTTGCTGCTGATCTTTCCTTCCCAGATGTATGTCTGTTAAATTCCTTTTCTTTCACCTGACATCCTCTTCTTTTTTTTTTTTTTTTCATTCTTGATTTGTTAGATAAACTGGGTAATTTGTATTCTAGATTTATTTGATCATTTCTTTATTTAGTGTCATTTAACTTGTTCTTTCCTTTTACTTTCCTGTAAACTGGTAATTGATCTGTACTCATTGAGGTAGAGAGATCTGATTACATTCAGGATCAGGCTTTCTCAGACATTTCTGTGTCCTGCTTCACCACATATATGGTAGACATGTCTATTCATTTCACTTTCGGTGATGGTAAGATTGATCAGGGAGGTTGGTTATGTCACACCCTGTGTCCAGTTCCCCAGTCACCCACCAAGTATTTATTTAATTTAGTATGCATTGCTGATCCTGGCCTAGAGGCATTATTTTTTTAGGAGTTGCCAAATGATGACTTTCTACTTCTGTCATTTATAGATTAGTTTTTGTTAGTTATATTCATAGATCAGTTTTTGTATTTGTTTTTAGATGGTGCATTTTGTTGTTGTTGTTGTTGTTTTTGGTTTCTTGAGACAAGCTCTCCCTACTAGTTCAGGCTAGCCTTGAACTCACTGTGTAGCCCAGACTGGCCTCGAACTCTCAATGATCCTCTGGCCTCAACCTCCAGAGTGCTGTAATTACAGGTATGCACCACCACACCTGGCAGTATAGTTTATTTTGGATAAGATGTAGGTACTTATATTTCTTTATTATTTTTATCATGACTGTGGAGAAAGCCAGGAATGAATAGCATTAAATTCTTTTTATACAGGCAAAACTGAGTGACAAGAGTATAAATAACTTAATATGGAACTGTTTTTCTCTTTTAAGATACAGTCTACTGAACTTTTTAAAATTTGTGTGCTAACTTTCTGAAAGTAGAGGAACTATATACTATGGTTTCCATTCTGTATGGTTATCTTAATTGCCTTGCTTTTTTATAGTTTTCTTTAGAAATTATTTATACCTCTGTTAATTAATATATTCTCTCATTCTTTCCTTTCAGATTCGTATGAAAGGCTCCCTCCCTTTGCTGAGTCCTTTCCCTGAGTCCTTACTTAATTACTGTAAAGGAGGTGTAGTGTTCTTTAGACCTGGAGCAGCTGGAGACCACAAACTTGATGATGTTTCCATTAGAGCAATAGGTTTGTCAAAAATGAATTACATGCTTAGAAATTACCCTAAATATGAATAATGGTGTATTTTTCACTTGATTTGGGAACGTTTCTAAACTTTTGACTCTTTGAAGGTATAGTATGTCCTGACAGTATTTTATTTGTTTTTATGAGCAAGAAGGTTATTTAGTAGCCATGTATATATGCATGCATTGTATGTATGGTATGGTATTAAACTAGGAATTTCTTACAAAAAATTGTGCAATCATGACCCTTATTGTCATTAGTTTGTTATTTAAATTTGGACTTTTAGCACTTTGTTGTGATTATTTTCTTGAAACTAGGGTGTGCTGTTTTGTTTTGTTGAGACAAGTTCTCGCTAAATTACCCAGGTTGGGTTCAAATTTAGGATCCTCCTATCTCAACCCTCAGAATGCTGTGGCATGTGTGTGTGTGTGTGTGTGTGTGTGTGTGTGTGTGTGTGTGTGTGTGAGAGAGAGAGAGAGAGAGAGAGAGAGAGAAACCACACCCAGCTTGGATATAGCTATTTTGTATCTCTTTCTGTAGCATCCCAAGCTTTATAATTTTCTCAGCTTTATGTTATTATTTTTGTGACTAGTTAGCATTTGTTCTCTATCTGTATCTCCTTATATAATTTCCTATTTGTATTGTTCAATTATCAGTGTAATAAGTTTAAAAAGAAATAAAACTTTGAATGTCATTCTACTCTTTTCTCCTTAAAATTAAATTCTTACCTTAATTCTTATCATTCTAAAATTAAATCCTGATCATATCTTGAGACTTTGATCAAAATATTCACCTTTAAGTTATTCACTCTTAGTGAATTCTTATCATTCTAAAATTAAATCCTGATCATATCTCCAGACTTTGATCAAAATATTCACTTTTAAATTATTCACCCTTAGTACTAATGTTACATATATGTAGTTTAGGCTGGCCTTGAACTTGCACCAGTCCTGCCTCAGCCTCCCAAGTGCTAGGATTACAAGCATGCACCACCGCACCCAGCACCCCCACTTTTTTCATATCATTTATTTATTGAGCAAACTAGATCATTTATGTAGTATAATCCCTAGAGGTATGTGTATTGACTTTGAAAATTATCTGTAATATACTATAAAGTTAGGAAACAAGTAAACTGATAGTAAATAGAACAAATTACTTACTCTGTAAACATGTTTTCATTATATTCCTACAACTGATATGCATGAAATATTATAGAATAACATGAATTAAAATTTTGAAAGGAACTCTGACTTTTATCTAAGGTATTTATGAGCGTGTGTTTCTTTATAATTAACAAAACATTTATTCTGAAAAAAACCAGCAGAGTTGAGTTGTTCTAATTTTAATATACATATTCACACCTTTTTCTTTCATATTTATATCCCTCTTTAGACTGCTTCAGAGATCTCTGTGCCTTGTGCTGGGTACTGCATATCCGTGATAATTTATCCTACAGTTGCAGGCAGTATCAGAAAGCAAGAGAAAATATGAGGGGAGAAAAGGTATTTACCAGCGCAAGAATAAGTAAAAGGAACAAACATTACTCGGGAAATTATTGCTTAATAGAAAATTTTATTCTTTGTGGCATGATTTTCTTTTGAGCTCATTCTCATCTATCCATCTAAACTAAAAAGGCAATAAATCTTTTCAATATCTATTTAGGACCTTGAAGTGGAATTCGATTCTTGTGTGGTTGAGCACTGTCTGGGTGCGGTGGAATGGGCTTATCGAATGCTACCCTTCTCTCGGTTTTTTAATACTGAAGAACTTATTCAGGATATAATTTTGAGCCTTATTGGAGAACTGCCACCAGTCAGAAAGGTAATGTGATTGTGGGTGGAAATAGACTAAAATTGAATTGAGACTTTTAAAGGATTTTTACTTTTTTTTTTTTCCCTGGTACCAGGGATTGAACTCGGGACCTGGAACTTGCAAGGCAGGCACAGTACCACTGAGCTAAATCCCCACCCCGATTTTTACTTTTAAAAATTAAGAATTACATGGCTTTTCTGTGTATGGCTTCTTTTCACATGGCATAATTCCTGGCAGATATAGTGTGGTAGAAATGGGGAAATTTTGGTTAAAAAGTCCAGACTTTGATTTATAAGATAAATGAGTTCTAGGCATCTAGCATATAATATGACTGTAGCTAATAATACTATATTATTTACTGAAATTTTATAAGGGGGAGATTTTAAGTATCTACCCCTCCCCACAAATGATGGTAACTACAGTGATGGATATGTTAGTATATTTAGCTGTGGTAGTCACACAATGTATATGTTTATTGAACCATCACCTTGTACCCATGAATATATACAGTTATTGTCAACTAAACATTTTAAAATCTTTATTTTAATTTTTTTATTCATTACTTTTTTTTTTGGTACCAGGAATCATACTCAGGATCTTGCACTTGTGAGGCAGGCATCAGCACCATTGACCTAAATCCCTGGCCCTAAGAGAAGGAAACGGGGCCAGGGATTTAGTTCAGTGGTTCTCCTGCCTGCCTCACAAGCACCAAAGTCCCGAGTATGATCCCTAGTACCAAAATAAATAAATAAATATTGAATACATGTCCTCATATTTTAAAAAAATAAGAAGGAAAAAATGTTGATGCTAATTTCAATCCACAGGATCATTCTTATTTTGTTTTGGTTTTTTTGTTGTTGTTGCTGTTGGGTTTTAGGGGATTTTGGGGTTTTGTTTGTTTGTTTGTTTGTTTTGGTGGTAACAGGAATTGAACTCAGGACCTTGTGCTTTAGAGGCAGGTGTGGAACCACTGAGCTAAATCCCCAGGCCCCACAGGATCATTCCCAAAGAGGCTTTGGTCCAACATCAAAAAGATTAGTACTAAATATGCTTTTGTATTTTGAGTTAAAATATTTGAGGAAGCTGGGCGTGGGGCCACACGCCTGTAATCCCAGCACTTGGGAGGCTGAGTCAGGAGAATCGCTGTGAGTTCAAGACCACCCTGGGCTACATAGTGAGTTCCAGGTCAGTCTCGACTACATAGTGAGACTCTGTCTCAAAAAAAACAAAAACAAAACAAAACAAAAATAAATAAAATATTTGAGGAATGAAGAGGGGAAAAATTTAAAAAAGGGGGGAATGATGTTGCTCATAAAACTTTTAAAAACTTTTTCTGAAGGTAGCAGAAATTTTCGTGAAAGCGTTTCCCAATCCAGAGGATATAAGAGTTCCTTTAAGAGAAAAATACCACTCTCTTCAGCAGAGACTCAGACACTGTGTTGTGAAAGGTATTTATTATTTCCTGGATATCTAATGGATAAATTGCCAAAGATGCTCTTGTTCTGAAAGTATTTATTTTCTGCCATGCATATACCTGTGTATTTTTGCTTTTCCCTAAAGACAAGAAAGTGTGAAGAGCAACACCCTACTCCGTTACAGAACAGATTCTGTGGCTTTGGAGCCAGATGCAACTGATGATAGGTCATGACTCTGTTAATCAATATCTGTGACCTTAAATGAGATGCTCTGAACCCCATTTCCTTATTTGTAAAATGGATATATAATTACCCACTTTATGAATATGAACTGAGAGAGGATCAAACAAGGTATATAAAATGAGCACATAAGCTGGCTGTGGTGGCTGAATCAGGAGGATTGCTTGAGCCTGTGAGTTCTAGCCTCAGCAACATAGCCAGATTCCATCTCTAAAGAGAGGGGCGGGGGTCATATAGTGTTTTGCCTGTTGAAGATATTTATAGTGTTCCTTCTCTATACTTCTAGTTATTTATACTTTTAATTTCATTCAGGATGACCTTGTGGATTTTTTTTTTCTCCCTGTACTGAGGATCCACCCCAGTGCCTTTGTTCATGGTGGGCAAATACTGTACCACAGAGCTGCATCCCCAGGCTAATTTTAACCTTTTTGTTTGTTTGAGACTCTATATCTCCAGCTCAACATCCTCCTGCCTCAGCCTCTGGAGCAGCAGGGATTATAGGTGTGTGCTCCTCTCACCCAGCTCCAGTTTAAACCATTTTGAAGTGTATATTTCAGTGGTATTAAGTACTTTCACAATGTCATGGCTTTAATTTTTGGTTTTGTTTTGATGTTTAAGATTGAGCCAGGGCTTCTTATGTGTGGTCCAGTGAGTACTAAATAAAATGTAATCTGTAATAATATAAACAAATAAGCCGTGGTTGTTATTAGCTTTTATGTCCCCAGAAGGAACCAAAATGGGTCCCTTATGTCCTGAATTGAAACATTTTAATGAACCACAGGCCTTTTGTTCCCTGTTTTCCAGGTCCCCAGACTGAGGAAATGATGTCTGTTGTCATGCATTCTATCTATAAAGTAAGGGTGAAAGCCCTAAAACGTGTGCAGAGAAATATAGGTTCTTTTGAGATGAATATTTGGGAACCAGTTGAAGAAGAGACACCAGGCGAGGTGCCATGTTTCGACAGATTTTCCCTGGGGACAAGCTTGAGCAGAAGCACCCTCACAGAACTGGGCAGTTCTGTGGTGTATAGTGATGTGGATACCTTCTCTGAAGCTTTGTCAGTTGAAGAAAGAAACAGGCTGCCATTCTACCAAAGGTACAGTTGATCTCTCCTAATAGGCATTGACTTTATTTGGAAGAAAATGCTTTCACTGTTTTCATGCAAATGATGAGTGATTTCTGATCCCAGCAACCTTTGAGAATTGTACTAACAATTTAAAAGATAAGTGCTAAACCTCCCTACTCACAGGGATAGTGTGAGCATAATGTGAGACATGCAAGTGCACTAAAAGTACTGTGTAGAGTTACTGTGAAACATAAGTGAGCTTCCGTCTTTTTTTCTTTTCCTTCTCCTTTTTGTGTTGCTGGGATATAAACCCAGGATGTTGCATGGCTAGACAAAAGCTCTGCCACTGAGCGACTCTCCCAGGCCCCAAACACAAGTGAATTTCAGTTTAGACTTGGGCCCCATCCCTGTAATAATACCTCATTATAAATGTCGCATATTCCGAATTTTTTTAAAAAGAAAAAACCCACACAGTGCACTTCACATACTCAGCCTCTAGTCTGGCACAGTTGGGTTAGCCATATCATTTTTTAAGGGTTTTTAAGGCGGGAACTTACACATTCATCTTTGAAACGTGTCTATAATTTGTTGAGAAATTCTTGCTTATTGTCAAAGCCCCTATCACTGTGATTTAAGCTGATTTTCTCCTTAGAATTTCAGTAAGTGCAGTGCAGTTTGTCCTCATGATTTAAAGACTGCATAATCAGCAGTAATTTTGTGTAAGTGAAGTGATCACACATCTATTCCAAACATCTGCTTTTTTAAATGTTGTGCTTGTTACCAAAACAGCTGTGCTTAAATGTTAGCACAAGTGCCCTGCAGGCTGCTTACTGTGCATCCTCTACACCTAACACCCTTTCTCTCATTGAGAGATCTGAGGATCTCTTCTACCTTAGGGAATATGTTGACCTGTGTGTGTGTGTATTTGTGTGTGTGTGTGTGTGTGTGGTAGTGCTGGGAGTTGAACCCAGGGCTTGTGTGGTAGGCTGGTACTCTAAACTCTGCTACACCTATAGGCCCTCCTAAGAATCTTGCTAAAAGAAACATTTGATCTTTTATTATTTTCTTTGTACTTTGCCTCACTAAAATAAGAGATACCATACAGTATTTTAAGTTTGTGCTTTTTTACTCAACATTGTATTCCCCAAGATTATTGTAAACTGCACGAACTGCAAACATAAACTTTTTTTTTTTGGTACCAGGGATCGAACTCTGGTTCTTGCACTTGCAAAGCCAGCAGCAGAACCACTGAGCCAATCCCTGGCCCCATATTACTAATAAAATAAAAATTAAAAAATTGAAAAAAGAAACATTTGGAGGAAACATCTAGCTGTGGTTGACAGCTAGATGTCTGCCTAACTAGTTTCATAGCAGCTAAAAGTGTTTAGGAAAAGCTTCTGACATTTGTGTGGTAAAACAAAAAAGTGCAGTCCTACTTGTTGCACATGATGCAAGAGTGCTGGAAGGGGCAGCCCCAAGAAACCCTAAATTAAAATGTTTATTGGTGACTTTTTATTGACTTTGTATTCCTATATTCTTATATACTGGAGAACTATTTTTTAACTCTTCTCAAAATTCCTTTTCTTTTATAATGAAAAAAATGTGTTCTATAAACACATTTTAATGTCTTCTAACAAATTTTATTATCTGATATTAATGTGTTATATTTTTTGACCCTAGATACTAACTTTAGTTATACTTCCTCATCTGAGTGATAGGTAATTGAAGGAATGGAAAGATAAATGACTTAATGAGTAGAGAATTTTCTTTTAAACAATACTAGGGATTGAATCCAGGGCCTCTGCCCTTGCTACAGTATCCTCAGCAACTCTTTTTTAAATGACAGCGTCTCAATAACTCACTGAGTTGTCCAGGACGGGGGTCAAACGCGTGAACCTCTCATGCCTTACGTGTAATGCCAAGTGCTTGGATTACAAGTGTGTACTACCATGCCCAGCAGTGGAGAAAAGTTGGGGGTGGGTGTCGCAGGGTGTTACTATATAGCTCAGGCTGACATGGAACTCACTATGTAGCCCAGGATGTCCTCAAACTTGTAGCAGTCCTCCTGCTTCAGCCTCCCTAGTTCTGGATGGGATTACCAGCGTGTACCACCACACCTGGCATGAATTGTTAATGTTAATTCTAATACCAATTTTAGAAATTAAGTGATCATTAATGTTGTCTCTTTTTTTGCTCTAGGAATACCCCAAGTCATTCAGAATTATCATTAGTTGATAAACCCAGTGATGAAAAGAAAATTGGTGATCAGAAGGAGAACCCTGTGAAGAAAGAAGATCACAAAAAGTTATCACAAAATACACTTCCTGTAATAGGTGTTTGGGAATTTGAGCGAGATGATGATGAATATATTAAATTTCTTGATCTCTTTCTGAGCTATGTTCTTGAAAGAGACCTACTCAGTTCCAGAGATCCTGACATTCCATTTCTAACCAGCTTCTCTGGACAGCTTAGAGAACATGAACTTAATTCTTTAGTTTTTGATGTGCATACAACATTAAAACGACGCCAGGGCAAAACCAAAAGCCAGAATGTGTTTAAAGCTGGCTCCTGCTTTGTTCCTGAGTCATATGAATCTGAAAAATCATCTGTGTTAAATGACAAATATGCTGTAAGTTTAGACAACCAAGCACTTTCAGCTTCGGAACTCATTAACCAAGGGATCAGACCAGTTTTAGAGAATCCATCAAATGAAATCAATAAAAGTAAAGAAAAAGGAGGATTGTTTGGTTTAAAGCAAAAGTCAATTTACAGAATTCAAGATGGTAATCAAGAGAAGTCTCTAATCCCGGAATCATCAAACCATAAGTTTTGGACTTCTGAGTCCATTAAAACTAGAAAATACAGTTATAAAGCAATTCAGTACAATGATAGCAACCCTCAGCTAGATCTTCCTCTGATGCTGAAGAGCACATACAGCAGTGTAGGAAGACTGCTGGAGTGGATGGTAAGGTGGTCTGATCGAAGGCTTCTCTGTGATTCTGGGATCACTCAGCCATCCTGTAAATATAGTCCAGTAATTCGTGTAAAGACCTCTACAGCTGCCATTCTTACCTCTTTGTGGCTTTTGGAACAACCTTATTTTGCTACATATAGGGCAAAAAATGCTGTTGTTAAGGTAAGTATATCAGTTATCTATTACAAATGAGAAATGTCATTTTTAGGTTAAAACTATATTTCACCACCTATAAGGAATCACTAATGGAAAATTACATAATACTCATCTTACTCTGTATACCTAATATATATTTTTTTTCTACAAGGGGTTCCTTTACTTCTTTAAAAAAAAATAAAGTGCAAGTGCTTTCAGAGAGGCCGCAAAGTTTGGAGATTTTATAAGTGTTTACAAAAAAATAAAGGGAACTGGGGCAAGCACAAGATCCTGAGTTCAATCCCCAGTACCAAAAAAAAAAAGGGGGGGATGGGAATTGGGTGTGGTAGCACACACCTGTAATTTCAGCACTCTGGGAGAAAAAGCAGGAGGATCTCAAGTCCCAAAAAAGGTGGTGCCGCACCTGCCTCACAAGCACAAGGTCCTGAGTTGGATCTCTGTACCAAGAAAGAAAAAAAAAGGAAAAAAGGTTGAAAAACCTAACCTAGATAAGCAGATGAGTATCAGTAGAGGAATAATTCTGATTAGCTAATCTTTCTTTTATGTAGTCAATAGCAAGTGCCTTAGGCTAGTTTATTCTATGTTGAAGGGTATAAGAGTATATGTATTATGAGAATTGTTTAATATTTTTGCTTTTATGGTATATTTTTCTTTTCCTTCTTTGTGATCAGTTCTGTTATCTTCAGGTATACAGTTTATGTGATACTGTGATATTTGTTGTCTCTGAAATTTGTATTTCTATAAACTTCTGAGTGAGACAGAGGAATACATCCCTTATATTTTAGCTGCATATATTTTTGTCCATTGTGTCATTTTGAAATAACTAGTAAATGTCTTCATAATAACAAAGACAAAGTTTAATGAGAGCACTTTTTTATTGTCATTATTGTGTGTCCTGAACAATGATGATATACCTTATAAATTTGGATGATTTCTTTTGTGTACTATGTAAGAAGCCAGATTTGCTTTTTCTAGATAGAATAGAGACTTGACCATTGCTTCAGCAACAGAAATTGAGTTATTGCTGTAAATACTTGATAAATAAGAATTAGTTTACAGGAATTTTGAATAATTTAAAAATATATTTAAGAAGTTGTTCAGTAGTCAATATAAACTGCTATTAATGGTTTGTTTTAGGTGCTAGAGAATCAGTATGCTGTGTCTCAGCTTAAATCCAGTATCCAGAGGGACAGCAACACTGATGTTGGTTGTTCAGCTGTAGAAGCAACTCAAGGTGTAACTGAGGAAAGTAATGACTGGAATGTATTGAGTCAAAGTGTCTTCAAGTGAGTTTTTGCTTATACCCTCCTTTTCTTTTTTCAGCTTTAATTGAGTTTATTGGTACATTTTAGGGATACAGTACAGTTACATTCATTGTTGGGATCTTGTACCTCTACATGACAAGTTTTGGTTCTCACTTTTTTCCCTTATCCCTGCCCTCCCTTCACCCCCTCCTCCCCTCCCCATCTACAAACACTTTATTTCCATCTTTTCATTATCTCACATTTTTTTCTTTTCCCTTTTTACCCTTCCCCTACCCATCCCACCTTCCCTACACCTTTAGCTTCTTTCTTCCCATTTCTAAATGTAAGTAATCTTATTAAAATCTTCTGTGTTATTGCAGATTATTCACACCAGAGAAACTATTCGGTATTTACACGTGTGTCTTATTTATTTCACTTAGAAGTGTATCTTCAATATGTATCCATTTTCCTATGAATGAATCTATTATCTCCTTCTTTATGGCTGAGTGATATTCCATTTTATAGAAAAACCACATCTTCTTTATCCAGTTTCCAACGGATGGGCAAATGGGCTGTTTTCCTCCTTTTTAATAGAAATTTATTAGTGTCTGCATTAATGTGAAGAAGTAAAGCCTTGGAAATTAAAGAAATCATTTCTTTGAGCTAGGGGGACAGGAAGTAAGCTTTATTTTTGTTCTTGTACTGGGGATTAAACTTTAGGCCTTATGCATGTTATGCAAACACTGTACTTCTAGCTGTACCCCAGCTAGGAAGTGAGATTTCTGAAGTTCTTTAATAATTTGTCGTAATTTATACTTTTCCTATTGGTCTAGCTTGTGTCTTCTGAGAGAGGAGCTAATTCATCCTGACAGATCATTTTATTATATTATTTCCCATGTCAGAAGGAGTTGAATTAATCTTTTCATCCATTTTTATATATGCAAGTAAAAGGAATAATATATCTGAATACTATGTTAGCTTTCCATCACTGTAATAAAGTACCTGCAATAACCAACTTTTTTTTCATTTATTGGTACGTTTTAGGTATACAATACAGTGACATTGGTTATTGGGATCTTGTTCCTTTACATGATATATCTTGGTTCTTTTTTTTCCCCCGTTCTCCTGTCCTCCCTTACCACCTCCACCCTTCCCTATTTACAGAGGAAATTCCCTATTTTCCTTTTCTCTTATTTTTTCTTTTCCCTTCTTAGCTTTTCCCTTCTTCCCACTTCCACTACACCTTTAGACATTTTTTTTCCTATTACACAATATCATTTATACATTTTGATTCTTATTTACACTTTTAGTTTATCACACCGGAGAAACTTTTCAGTATTTACACGTGTGTCCTATTAATTTCACTTGCGTATGGCCTCAATATGCATCCACTTAGAAAGAGGTTTTCTGACCTACATTTTTGTAGGTTCCAACCCCATAACTGGTTAAATTCATAAGATAGATTGAAATTATTTTAGTCTTCGAAACTAAGGTGGTTCATTCAATAAATGACATTTTATTGAACTTCTATGAAGCAAATATGTTTAAAAAAGATAGCCTTCATAAATATGAATATTTGTTGTTTCCAAAAATTGGAATCAAACAAAGCAAGCTCCTTGTATCCAAGAATGAGTTGTAATTATAGTTGCTATATTTTTGTCAGTAGAATGTCAAATGAAGCAGAAAATCCTGAAATAAAAGAAATCAATGATGAGGTTATTTTCATCACTCATAACACTGAAAAAGAAATTATAGATACCAATGGGAATCTTTTACAAGTAGAAATGTTTACACAGGAAGGAATGGATATGCACATATCATACTGTGAAGGTCAGTTGATGTAGATCATCTTTTTTCTTTGGTTTTATTTGAAATTGGTGAATGATATTATCTGAAATAACTTATTTAGCCTTATATCTAAGTTGTTATGTCTATAATAGAACTAAAAATTGAAAGAGTATTGTATCTATGAATGATTTAATATATTAACTCATTACTTGGTGTTTTGTTTTGTTTTTGGTGCTGGGGATTGAATCAAGACCTTGTGCTTGCGAGGCAGGTGGTGGAACCACTGAGGTAAATCCCCGGCCCATAACTTGATTTTTAACAAAACCAAGAAGTCAGAGACATTTTTATGTTGGTAGTTATTTTACAGTGTTGGGTCTCTTAATTCTTGTGTACTGATTCTATGAACCTCTCCCTGTAGCCATCCTTAAAGCAGAAAGTCTCAGAGCTTTATATGAAATTATATAGAATGATACAACTCCTTTTAAGGCTCATCTGGGATTTACTTGATGAAAAGGTTTCCAGGTGTTTCTAAAAAATATTTCTGTTGGAATAGAAAATATTTCTGTTGGACTGAGGATTTCGCTCAGTGGTTCTGCCGCCTGCCTTGCAAGTGCAAAGTCCAGAGTTTGATCCCCGGTATCAAAAAAAAAGAAAGAAAGAAAGAAAGAAAAAAGAAAATATTCCTGTTAATATATTAATTTCCTATAATGTTCCATAAACCATTTAAAAATTCAAAATACTATGTTTCAAATAATTGGTTTTTTCTTCCTCTTTTGTTTTCCTGCAGAAGAACCTGTTGGAAGTCCCAATATTTCCATGTGCGTGCAGACTTTATCACAGCAGTTAGAAAAAGTAAGTTGTTAATAGTGGGTAAAATTATTCAACTTTTAGCTGATGTGGTGGCACACACCTGTAATCCCAGCACTCAGGAGGCAAAGGCAAGAGGATCGCCATGAGCTCAAGGCTGGACTCACCATGAGTTTCAGCCTGGGCTAATGGTGAGATCCTGTCTCAAAAAAAAAATTACTTGGCTTTTGGCTGGTGGTATATGCCTGTAATCTCAGGGCTCTGGGAGGATGAGGCAGGAAGACTGAAAGTCAAACCCCGCTTGGAAAATTAGCAGTGTAGCAAGATCTTCTCTCAAAACAAGAAATAAACAAAAAGAGCTAGGGATGTAGCTCAGTGAGAAGGTCTAGAGTGCAATCCCCATACCCCCCCAAAAAAAATACAAAAATGAAACATTCAGGGTATAAGGGAGAATTTCTGCCCTCCCCCACAAAATAATTAATCCCAACATTTCGGAGGTTGAGATAGGAGGATTGCCGCAAGTTCAAGGACAGCTTGGGCTACATAGTTCAAGGCCTGCCTGAACCACATAGTGAGACCCTGTCTCAAAAAAATAAAATCAGTTTTTCGTTACACATCTCTGTTATACATCAAAGCAAGACTATTATGTGGATCATAAAATATAGACAATCTGTGCAGCATTTTTCCAATAATTCTAAGAAGTGACATTTTTCATTTCATAAAGTGCTTTAGCAAGTTAATTAGGGGTGGTAAAAATGTCCTTTATTTACAGTATAATTCACCGTGGTTGCAGGTGTTTTGTTTTTGTACTGGGGATTAAACCCAGGGCTTTCACACTGAGCTACATCTCGAGCCTTTTCTCTCTTTCTCTTTTCTTTTCATTTTGATTGTTTCTTTTACTATTCCTTTGGCTTTGCCTTTTCTGACAGGGTCTTGCTGAGTTGCCCAGGTGGGACTAAAATTTGTAATCTTTCTTCCTCAGCCTCCCAGGTGCTGAGATTACAGCCATGAAACACCATTCCTGGGTAGTTTTTGTACTTGTATGCACTTTTTTGTATTATTTTCTCAAAATTCTGTACACTGAATTTCCATACAGAGCATAGGCATTTCCATGTATGGTAACAGTTCTTTTAAAAATAATTAGTTTTTCCTAATTTTGTAGTTATTTTCACAGGTTAATAATAATAATATCATTGTGTATATAATTTGTAATGTGTTAGTCTACTGATACTTGTCTTTGTGCCTTTACACGTTCAGTACATCAGTGAAATGGCCAAAGACAGTTCACACAGTATAAAGGACTGGGAGTACATTTTAGTGTTTGAATTTCCACTTATTTTTAGACTATTCTTACTCTAGGTGAGTGATTAATGTGAAATACCCATCCATTGCAGTGATACCTATTTGTTTCACCTGTTTTCATTTTGGGTACTATTAACAGTATTCGAGAGAAGAGGTTCAGTGTCCAAGGGAAGAACCACTGGAGACAAATGTGGAGGAAAAATCTGAACAGCAAGGGTAAGGAGATGAAATTATGAAGTGATCATCACTAGCTTTTTAAAATAATTTATTATACATATTTTATAGTGGCATTGTTTCTTAATAGAAAAAATTTTATTAAGCTTTTTAATAAATTATGTGTACACAGTGTTTTGAAAATGTAAGTTTATATAGATAAGGTTTTTTGTTTTTTGTTTTTTTTGGTACTGGGGATCAAACTTGGGTCTTTGCACTTGCAAGGCAGGCGGCAGAACCACTGAGCTAAATCCCCGGCCACCTTAAGTTTTTTTTATACTGTCTTTTAAATTGGCATCTTTTTCCCAAAAACTGTAGGTTTATAACTCTTATAGTAGACCACAAGGTGTTTACTGACTTTGTTATTATTGTCAAGCAACTCAAAGATAAGGAAAAGGGAATTTTCAAAATGGACATATTTCAGGCACATGCCAAAAAATTCAAAGTAAGGTCAATATTATAACTTGATTTTCCAATAGTTTCTTTTATCCGTTTTTATAAAAAGGGTCATCAATATATATTCTAGGGGCCAGGAATTTAGCTCAGTGGTTCGGCTGCCTGCCCTGCAAGTGCAAAGACCTGAGTTCAATCCCAGGTACAATATATATATAGATATATATTCTAAATATCTGTAAAAAACTTTTTTTAATGCTTATTGTAGTTGGTACCTTTTTTCTTGAGGCACATTCAAGTACTTTGGCTATCAGTAGTGAAGTAGTGGCACTGTGTTTCTAGTGAAATTGTAACTTCAATCTGTAGTTAAGTAAACAATGATTTTTGGTAGGTGTTAGACTGTTAAGTGTGGTGAAATGAAATAAATAATGATAACAAATGCCTGTTGTTCTTTCAACACTATCAGCCTTTCAAAAGAAAATATAATAATAAATAGACTAGAGCTTATTCACCTATGAAGGAACTACTTTTCCATACTGATTCCATTTTTATTGAATAAAAGAACTATTAAAGTAATTACATATGATATTTCACTGTTAGACTTTGTTTACCCTGCTCTCTCCATTACAGCCATGATATGCAAGTATGCTGAATGGCTTATTGCTTCATATGAATCCTTTTTTTTTTTGTACCAAGGATCAAACTGGGGAGCTTGGCTTACGAGGTAGGCAGTGGCACCTCTTGAGCTATATCCCTATCCTGGCTTATCGTTGCTTCAAAGAAAGTTGAAGGCAGTTTTCATATGTTGCAGTTTGGACATGATTTCTTCATTTTTAGAATTTTAAAAGTGTTAGGATTTTAGAATTACCTTGACTAAAAGCATAAGAAGCAACATAAGTATATTTACTTTATCTTCTCAATGTGCAAATTTTGTTAGTTATACTATGAATATGTTATTAACAAAAAAATGGAGTTTTTTATTTTTTATTTGTTGGGGGTTTTTTTCTGTCTCTTATATTGTTTTTTTTTTTAATTGAGGTTATTGGTACAATCTAGGTATACAACACAATTACATTCATCATTGGGATTCTGTACCTTTACATAATAGGTCTTGATTCTCATTTTTACCCTTGTCCCTGCCCTCCCTTCACCCCCTCCTCCCATCCCAATTTACAAACACTTTATTTCCATTTTTTCAGTTTCTCATATTTTTTTTCCTCTCCCTTATTACCTTTCTCCCACCCTTCCCACTTTCCTTACACCTTTAGCCCTTTACTTCCTATTTCACATTATTAATTGTCTCATTAGGATCCTGTGTATTATTATACCTTTTCACACCAAAGAAACTATTCGGTATTTCAGTTAAAGAACTCTCTGTATGAACATTAAAAATAGGGAATCCTAAAATAAAACTAAAAAGGAAAGTAAAAGAGAAAAGGCAATGATGTAAGATTAAAATAATCCTTAATTCTGGAGATGACAATGGTCCCTGATTTAGAGAATACTTAATTAGTTTCTGTAATCAAACCCACATAGATATGACCTTACATATTTAGTACGATGTGTTATCCCTGTACACATGGAAAAAAAAAAATTAACATTTCTAGACCAATATGGTTGTCCATTTCTGTACAATGCCAAGTCAACACAGTAAATTGGGATGACTTTTTCCAAAGTTGGCAGCACTGTTAAAGTTTCCCAAAATTCAATTTATATATGTGTGTGTGTGTGTGTGTATATAGAAAGACTAATAATAGTTTATTGTGCATCGATAGCAGCAACAGCTTTTCCAGGTTCTGCAGTCATCTGAACAAAATTATGGACATTCAGCACATTACATTAAAAAAAAAGAAAAGAATAATATCCAGACAACAGCAAAGTTCTGTTGCTGCTGTGGTACCTGGCACCATTTTATCTATTAGCCTCTTAATCATCATCTGGAAAGAGAACTTTCTAGAGTAATATCATTACGTGTAGCTCTGATAAAGCACGGTCCCTACTATGTATCATAAAGCAGGTACTAGATATTTTACATTCATAGAGGTATGATACAGTTCTGTCCTACATCAATAATACTAGATTCAGTTTTGGTTTGAAATTTACTTTGTCTGCAAATAAGATTGCTACCCCTGTTTTTTTCTGGGCTCCTGTCACATGGAGAATTGTTTTCTATCTTTTCACTTTCCGTCTGTGGGCTTTTTTTTTGCACTAGGTGTGTTTCTTGTATACAACCTATTGTTGGATTTTGCTTCTTATTCCATTTTGCCAGTCTATTTCTCTTGATTGGTGAGTTGAGGCCATTGACATTGCTGGTTATAACTGATATGTACTGACTTATTATTGACATGTTATTGGCCTTTTGTTGACTGTTTTTACTTTTTCACCTTCTCCTTTTAATTTCTTGCCTTGCCTATTTGATTTGCTCTGTTGGGCCTCATGGTGTTGTTGCCTTCATTGTCTTTTTCTAGGATCTTGTTTAGAATTGCTTGTAGTGCTGGTTTGGTATTCATGTAGTTTCTCAGGTGTTCTTTGTCATGGAAGTGTCTTATTTCCCCCTCCATTTTGAAAGAGAGTTTTGCTGGATACATCAGTCTAGGTTGGAAGTTGTTCTCTTTTAGTACTTGAAATATCTCATTCCAGGCTCTCCTTGCCCCAAGGGTTTGTGTTAAAAAGTCTGCTGTGATTCTGATAGGCTTTCCTTTGTATGTGATTTGTTTCTTTTCTCTTACTGCTTGTAGTATTTTGTTCTTCTGTTGGGTTTCTGGGATCTTGATTATCATATGTCTAGGTGTAGATTTTTTTTGGTTGTAGCTAGTTGGGGTCCTATATGCCTCAGTTATCTGAATGTCAAATTTTTCCCCTCTGTTTGGGAAGTTTTCTGTCATTAATTCTGAGAACAGCTTTTTTAAGTCATTTGTATTTTCTCCTTCTACTTCATGGATTCCTATCAGTCTTATGTTATTCTTCTTTGCATCATCTAGGAGTTTTTGGATCTATTTCTCATGTTCTCTTACTGTTTTTATGAGACCTCTCGTTTCATGGTCTCTGACTGCAATCTTATCTTCTATATCTGAGAGCCTATCTTGGCATTCTTTTATTCTGTTGTGTACACTTTCAATAGAGTGCTTAATCTCCTGGATATCTGTTTGAATCTGTTTTATGGATTCCATTTCTTTCCTATGTTGGGCGTTTATTTTTTCCATTTCTTTCTTATGCTGGGCCTTCATGGCTTCTATCATGGTCCTGAGCTCATCTATTTTTTTGTCAGTTTCTGCTCTAGAGTCTCGAGTCACGACTTCCATTTTGCTCACTATCTCTATGGTTATCTGGGAAATTATTTCTGTTTTGAATTTTTCTAGAGCCTGATTGATCTGTTTTGTTACTTCCTGTGCTTTGAGTTCAGGGTGTCCTGGTGGTTCACTATCGGCCTTTTCGTCCTCATTTTCCCTACTGTTTGCCATTGGTGTACTGGAAGTCTGTCCTTGTGTCTTGCTTAAGTGTTTTCTCATTTTAATTTTTGTTGTGGGACTGTCCTTGGTCTAATTTCTGGATTATCACCCAAATCTTCCTGATATAGTTGCACCCTAGCTTCTGTGTCTCTAACGACCCACAGACATTCTCATCTGCATAACATCAGAGAAAGCAGCTCATCAATTCAACGGCAATGCTTTACCCCAACTGATACAATCAACAACACATTGAGATCAAGCACAACTTGGACACTGACCACCTGTGGTAGTCACACTAGTCTATCACCCTTAAATCATTTGAATTAAATTGAAATCAAGAAGCAGTCCAGAACATGTCTGCAGTGAACAAACTTTTCAATATAGTATATTTACCATTTAATGGCTCAGACAAAGTGAGGATGCAAGACCCCTGATCTCATTTAGCTGATTGCTGAGCCCCATGACGCTGACTAACCTCGGGCTGCAAGGCCCAGATTGAGTTCCATCCTTCTG
>NW_022900913.1:28841792-28843420 GCF_012274545.1 Fukomys damarensis | reverse complement strand
TTATGGGGGTTCAGGGGCGCACGCGGCTACCTTCCAGGCACTTGAGCGATGGCTGCTGGGTCGGGAGCAGGCGTGGTTCTCCTTCCCGCGTTGGATCGGGGCCCGGCCTACCTCCCGGCGCTTGAGCGGTGGTGGCTGGGTCGGGAGCAGGCGTGGTTCTTCCCGCGGTGGATCTGCCCGGCCTACCTCCCGGTGCTTGAGCGATGGCTGCTGGGTCGGGAGCAGGCATGGTTCTCCTTCCAGCGGTGGATCGGGGCCTCTATTTGTTGGGTTTTGATGGAGGTTTTTTTTTTTTGTTTTTTGATGGTGGGGATGAAACCCAAGGCTTTGCTCATGGTTTACCACTGAGCCCTTCCTTACAAGTAATACAGCTATTTCTATCCAGGAAAACTAGCGTTTACTGTTGCACATGTGACAATGAGCTCTCCAGTATTCTAACCAAAATGTCCACATATTCCCTAGGAGAAATTTTGAGTCCCAATGATCTCATGTCCCCTCATTTCAGATTCTTATGTCTTGTTCCTGAGCAATCAACAGTGTACTTCATCGTGTGTTAAGTCATCCAGACATATTTGTTTTTGTTTGAATCTCTTCCAAATTGCTATGGAGACAAATGTAAACAGATTATGATTATGAGCTAAGCATTAGAAAAAGTAAGAGGATGTTTAGATTCTTAGATGGCTGAGCATTAGATCACCCATACCTTAGATTAGGGAGAGAATATATTGCTACCTAATTGCTTATTCTTTTTTATAGTATGATTGAAGCCTTTGCAAATCCTGAGCATACCACTTCTCATTCATTTTGTGTAGATACAAGTTCAGAAATTTCTAGGTAAGAATTTTTATTCACTGTACCGTTTTGAAATAATCATGTTTTACAAATAAATAAGAGTATGAATTGATGTTTGGTTGTACCGATTTGAAATAAGTGGTAAACATTTTGATTAAAACCTAAGAAAAAAACAAAAGCAACTTGAAGAGCAATGTAGGTGTATGTTTATGACATCTTAGTTATTCAAATATTTTCCTCTATTAGTTTTCAAGTTTTACAGTGTATGTAATTTATAATGTGTTATATCTACTGACATCGTTTAGTTTTTCCTGTATGCTTAAAGACAAACAGAAATTATGTTAGAGCAATTATTTCAGGAAAAATATTGTGGATATATATTTGAAAGGTGTAATTGGTGCTCATTTTCAGCTTTTAGTTTGTGATAGCATGTACTCCTCTTCAGAATTATATTTATATGTCTTTTAAATTTTTAACAGGTTGAAAGATTGTTTAATGCTTAGAAACCTTGCTAAAATACAGTAGGAAAATACAGCACAGCTTTACTTCAGAAGAAATTAATATTATTAGAATTGGTCTTCTTACTAGTTGTTGAAAGCAAAGGCCAATAAAGTTTTCTTAAAATAAGCACATAAGTTGTGATGCCTGTTTTTCATGGATTTGCCAGAGTTTTGTTTTTGAGCATTTTGAATGTTCATTGAAAGCGGATATTATTGCTGAAAGGGAATGATTCTAAACTCGAATAAATCTAAGTCCAGGGATGTATTTAGCTCAGTGGTTCTGCTGCCTGCCTCACAAGCACCAGGACCCGCGTTCGATCCCCAGTACCAAATATA
>NW_022900913.1:28825833-28841777 GCF_012274545.1 Fukomys damarensis | reverse complement strand
TGAAATTTTCTCTTTGGAAACAATGAATAATTTATTTGAATATGATAATTGCCTGGTCCCTTAGTTTACAAAATGTATTTGCTTATAAAACATTGACCACCTGTTGTGTTTAAGGAATTGCTGACTAGCAATAATTTTGTTTAAAAACCAAAAACAAAACTTACTTTAATTTTTATTTCTAAATAAGCATTTTTAGGGCTTACTTTAAATGGAAACTTGTCAATTGTCTGGATATGAATGTTCACAATACTGTTGTCTGCTACTTACTGACAATCAGCAGTTTTTGCTCTACCAATCCTAGAATTAAACAATTTTTAAACCAGCTTTTTTTCAGTTTTTTTAACAGTATTGTGAATCATTAATTTTCATCAAAAACTTATTCTGAGCCCAATTACAAAGTCTGTAAAGTTAGAATGATTGTGCAGGTATCACCCTCGGACACCTGGGGGACCAGGCTGGGCTACTCAGGAACATAAAATTGTAGCAAGGGCCACTGCTGAGTGACAGTCCATGGCCCCAGTAAAGGCATTGAGGTGGAAGATAGTGTGTGCAGGAGAAATTCTGAAAACTGCTAGAATAATCTTTAATTTTGAAGAAACAATGGGATCTAAATATTTGTATTATAGACATCCAATTGTTTTGTTGCTGTTGTTGATTAGAATGTGTTTTTTATTTAAATGCTTCTACACAGTGAACAGATTTCTGCATCTAAAGATAAGTCTTCCTCGGTTCCTCCTCTGGTATCAAATGGAGTCAGTGTTACTTCACAAACACCTGTTCCAACACCTCGGAAGACCCACAGAAATGAACATGGAGCTCCATTACCAGATTCTTCAGATTCTGTTAGGCAGATGCTCCAAGATGAAGTGTTTAAATTAGTTCAGGTGAGCACATCTCTTAAGTATTTCTACACATGATACATGTAGCATTTAAAATTAACTAACTTGGGGCCAGGGATTTAGCTCAGTGGTTCTGCCACCTGCCTTGTAAGCGCAAGGTCCTGAGTTCAATCCCCAGTACCAAAAAAATTAAATTATTGAACTTGTAGAAATGGACAGATCATAATTAAATCATCTGCATTTCTCTGCACTTTCTGACACAGCTGCTCAGAAGAGTGTGTTTGTGTTGGCGGTAGGGCATGGTGGGCTGCTGCTGAAAACATTCAAAGTTTCTTTTTTTTTTTTTTAATTCCAGCTTTAATTGAGTTTATTGGTATATTTTAGGTATACAGTACAGTTACATTCATTGTTGGGGTCCTGTACCTCTGCATGACAGGTCTTGGTTCTCATTTTTTCCCCCTTGTCCCTGCCCTCCCTTTACCCCTTCTCCCCTCCCTCTCTACAAACACTTTATTTCCATCTTTTCATTATCTCACATTTTTTTCTTTTCCTTTATTACCCTTCCCCTACCCATCCTAACCTTCCTTACACCTTTAGCCCCTTTCTTCCCATTTCACAATGTAAGTAATCTTATTAGGATCTTATGTATTATTACAGTTTATTCACACCAGAGAAACTATTCGGTATTTACACGTGTGGCTTATTTATTTCACTTAGGAGTATATCTTCAATATGTATCCATTTTCCTACAAATGAATCTATTTTTTCGTTCTTTACGGCTGAGTGATATTCCATTTTATGGAAAAACCACATCTTCTTTATCCAGTTTCCAACGGAAGGGCAAATGGGCTGTTTCCAAGTTTTAGCTATTACAAACTGTGCCACTATAAACATGGGTGTGCATATATCACTGTGATATGATTCTTCTACTTCTTTTGGAACGATACCCAGCAGAGGGATGGCTAGGTCAAATGGAACCTCCAGTCCAAGCTCTTTGAGGTATCTCCATATTGATTTCCACAGTGGTTGCACCAGTCTGCACTCCCACCAAGAATGGAGAAGGGTTCCTTTCTCCCCACAACCCCACTAACATTTGTTATTCTTTGATTTCTTGATAGCAGCCATTCTTTGTGGAGTGAGGTGGAATCTCAGTGTTGTTTTCATCTGCATCTCTCGAATGACCAGTGATGTGGAACATTTTTTCATATATTTACTTGCTGCTTTTAGCCATTGGGACTCTTTAATGCCACTCAAGTGATTCTATGTGCAGCAAAGATTGGGAACCATTCATTGCCTTTCACCTAATCAGTCCTTTCCAGGGAATTCATCACTCCTTAACTGTATAGTACTCTCTTCTCTTTTCTTTCCTGAAAACTTATTTAACCTATTCTTAGAATCCTCCTTTGGTGACCCTCACCCTAGCCCATCAGATCCCACTGCTTTATGAACTGTGGGATATCTGTTTATTTATTTTTGGTCCTGGGAATTGAACACAGGCCCTCCCAGTGCTAGGCAAGTGCTCTGCCACTGAGCTACATTTCCATTCCTTTTTAAAATTTTAAAATTTGAGTCGAGGTCTTACTATGTTGCCGTTATTGGCCTTGAACTTGTGATCCTCCTGCCTTACCCTCCCAGTAGCTCCAGTTACAAGTGTGTAACACAAGGTCTGGCTCCTTGGGTTGTTTATTTGAACTGGTTTCTACCTAGTCTCAAGTGTCATTCATAAGTTCATGTTCCCAGATGGCAGGAAGCTCTGCTTTTTTGTTTTAATACCTTCTGTCTCTGCTTCCTGCTCAGTATTCCTAGGTCTAAGAGAAAGTTGTGACTTCTGTAGAATATTCAAATGGTAATTGTTGGTTCCTTAGATTATTTTCATTGTGTTTTTATGATATCTCTTTAATTTTATTTTATTTCAGCTGCAGCAGATAAACTTCTTGAGCCTAATGCAAATTGTAGGACCATCCTTTGCTAACCTCTCAGACACACACCACCTTCTCCAACAGGCTCAGTCTGTGTATCTGGGGGGAAGCCAAGTAACAAACCCCACAAGAGGGAGTGGTGATGTTGAAATCAACAACAGTAGTAGAAATCCTAAGAAGAGATTTTTAACTAAACCACAGTCCGTGGGAGAAGGCGCCAGGTTGCCTGCCAAGAACAGCCCACATAGCCATGAAGGAATTACTCAATCTGATCAAAATAGCAATGGAAATATACAGGTAATACTTATAAAAATACCATTCACTTCGTGGTAGTTGGTTGAATTGTTGATTTCTTGTTGACTAAATAAATATTTTAGCAATTCCATCTCCTTCAAAACATACAAAACAGCACTTCCCAAAAAAGGAATTTATAATATATCCTAAACTTACTTAATCTTTTTTTACTTTTCCAGAATGTTCCATGTGGGAGTATTCCTTCATGTCAATTAGACAGCCAACCCCAGAAGAGAGGACTGAGCCCAGCATCTGAAAGCTTAGCATCTGCTTTGCTTTCTCCAGCTCCTGCTGGACACAGTCATCCTCACCTTTTGTCCACCCCTTCTGCTGCCCAGAAGACGCCTAGACTTATCCCACCTGCCAAAACACTTAGTCCTGGTTATGGTTTTCCTTTGCTTCAGTTTCTATCTAAACCTGAATTCAAGCCCCTTCCTTTGTATGTAGGAAGGGTTCCAAATGTTCCCTTCAGGCCTCTGGCCCAACCGAGAGAAGCTTGGGCATTAACTGGTTCCCTCCAGCCTCCTCCACAACAGAGAGTAGTACACGCTATCTCAGGATCCCATTTGAATTCAAGCCACTGCAATACCGAAGTCATGAAAGAAGCAGCTGACCAGAAGAAATCGACAGAAACTGTGATTACAGATGTCCCTAAGCACATGAATGTCAATCAATATGTTGAACAAGAACACGTGACTCCTCAACAGGCCTCTTCAATATTTTTAAAGCCAGAAAATCAATTTGGTGTTAAGCCAGGGCTCAATAAGTTACCTCCTCAAAATTCCTGTGGACTTCCATTATTGCACTTGCAATTTAAACATCCTTACATATTTTCATCAGTCTCAAGAGCATCAGTTACAGTTCCCTCAATACCTGTGAGAACTGCAGCAGAAGAGAAAAAATACCCACAGCTATTAGTTTTTCCACATCTAACCTCAGAAAATACGGTAATGAATTTTGGGGCAGTGATTTAAAACCAGAGTCCTGCACTTTTCATAGCATAAACACTATATGTTCAGTGAAAGCTCTAGCTGCACATTTCTTTCTTTAAAAATATTTGTATTTTTTAACATAAGAGTTCAAGTTTAAAGTTTTTTGGTGTTTTGTTTTGTTGGTACTAGGGATCAATCTTGGGACCTTCCACTTGTGAGTCAGGCAGCAGCACCACTGATCTAAATCCCTGGCCCAAATAATTTTGTTTTTTAAAGATTTTTGGTGATAGGTCTTTAGATCTAATGCAAGTATTTACTCAACTCTTTCTTAGAATATATGCTGCCAAAGCGCGCACATCAACTTTCTTAGAGATTCTGCTCAGAAAAGAAATAAGTAAAATACAATTAACAGGTGCTGTTCGTGTGTGTGTACACAGAATGTGTGTGTGTGTGTGTGTGTGTGTACACACAGAGTGAATGAGTACACATATTGAGGTTCCTAGCAATTGTAATGTAATTGTCTTCAGATCTGTTTCAGATTTAAGTTGTTAAATAGACACAGACTGTCAGCAGTTGTGCATGCAATAAAATAGTAACTTTATAAACCCAACAATGCTCTTTAAATATATTACCTTTGAATCACAAAATTCAAACTGTATATGTTCTAATTTTGTAGATGAGTAGGGCCATTTTTAGGGAGGCAATTGATTGTTCATTCTCCAATGAACTTTAAAATTTGAAGATGCTCAGCCGGGTATTTAGCTCAATGGTGCTGTGCCTTCCTTGCAAGCAGAAGGTTAGGGGAAAAAGGACTCTGTCGCAACATGGGCACACGCACACATCAAAAAAAAAAAAAAAAAAAAAAAAAAAAAAAAAAAAAAAAAAAACTGAAGATGCTACTGGGAAGAAAAATGGTTATTCCTTAGAAAAAGTATTGACCATGCCTTTACTTCTGGACTTATTTTGAGGAGGGGTTAAAGTCTGCGTTTTTAGAGGAATTATTTTTATTTTAAAACTTTTTATTAGTATATATTTGCTATACATAACGCTTATATTTATTATAAGGAGTTTGTACCCATTATATCTTTTTTTTTTTTTGGTACCTGGGATTGAACTTGGGACCTTGCACTTGCACAACAAGTGGCAGAACCACTGAGCTAAATCCCCGGCCCTGTACCTGTTATATCTTAATTTTTGTTTTTTCCCATTCCCCTCCCCTCCCTTCAGCCTTTTTCCCTCCCGCTTTATGGAGATTTGTTTCCATTTCTTCCCTTCTATTTTCTGTTTTTCTTTTTCCTCTTCCCTTCCTTCCCTTCCCTTTCCCCTCTCAATTGTTCTCCTTCCCATTTGAACATGTTCTTCCCAATGTATCTAACCTCCATTTTGCTTCTTGTTTACCTTCTCACAGGGTTTCTCACAGAAGACAAACAAAATGCAATATTTAAATTTGTGTGTCTTGTTAACTCGCTCAAAATTGTGTTCTCAAGGTGCATTCGTTTACCTACAAATGACTCAGGTTTATCCTTTAGGCAGAGTAGTATAGTACTCCATTGTATATAAATACCACATTTTCTTTATCCATTTCTCTGTTGATGGGGATATGACCTTTGTTCCTTTAAACATAGATATGCATATATCACTGTGATATGATGCTGTTAACCCTTTTGTGAAGATGCCTAGAAGGGGAATATCTGGAAATCTTTTGTTTCAGTTTTTTGAGGAATCTTCATTATTGATTTCCATAGTGGTTGTACCAGTTTACACTCCAACAATGGAGAAGGATTCCTTTTCCCCACGGCCTCACCAGCATTTGTTACTGGTTGATTTCCTGGTGATAACTATTTTGGTACTGAGATGGAATGTCAGCGTTGTGTTAATTTGCATTTCTTGAGTGACCAGGGATGTTGATCAGTTTTTCATGTTTTTTTTGCTGTTTGTACTTCTTTGAGAAGTATCTGTTCATTTCAGGATGACCTTTTTTAGGGTGGGTCTTTGAATTTGGGGGTCTTTTTTTTGTACCAGGGATCAAACTCAGGACTTTGCTCTTACAAGGCAGACGCGGTGCCACTGAGCTAAATCCCTGGTGAGTTGTCTGTTTATTCTGTTAGTGGTTTCTTTTGCTGTACAAAAGCTTTTAATATGACAATATCCTCGTCCCATTGTCAATTCTTTTTTTGTTTTGTTTTATTTTTTAGTACCAGGGTTTGAACTTTGGACCTTGCACTTGCAAAGCAGGTGGCAAAACCACTGAGCTAAATCCCCAGCCCTGTTGATTCTTTGTATTTCCTGTGTAATTGGGGTTTGTTCATAAAGTGTATGCCTATACCTAGGTCTTCAAGAGTTTTACCTATTCTGTCTTCCAGCAGATTGTTTCTATTTTTATATTTAGATCTTTGATCCATTTCATTTTTAGTTTAGTTCATGGTGAGAGATATGGGTCTGGCTTCAATTTTTGGTATGTGGAAAACCAGTTTTTCCAGCACCATTTATTATCACTATCTTCCAGTGAAGGTGTTTGGCCCCTTGTCAAAGATAAGGTAGCTGAGTTGTTTCTGTATCTTCTATTGTTTTCCATTGATCATCAGGTTTGGTTTTTTTCCTAGTACCATTCTGTTTTTATTGTGGTAGCTTTGTAGTATAACTTCTGGGGATTGTAACACTCCTTGCCTCGCTCTTGTTGCCCAGATTTGCTTTGCCAATTCTGGGCTTCAAGAATAATTATTTTTAAAAACTTTATTAGGGAGAATAGTATAATGAACCCCCCACCAGGTTCTCATCACCTTACTTTGGGGTTATCCACGTATTGCATCTATAGCCTTCATGCCACTGCTTTCTCCATTTCACATAACTAAATCATAAACATTATATAATTTTATGGATTTGTCTGTAATTGTGAGAAGGAAGTTTTTTTAAATATTGAAATGAAATTTAGCAGATAAGGACTTCTAGCTTGATTTCTGAAACAAGGTGATCCAGTTGAGGGCTGTTGGAGTTGCTCAGTGGTAAAGAGCTTACCTACCTTTTGCAAGGCCATTTAGGTTCAGTTCCCAGGATCCAAAACAAACAAGACCAAGCAGAAATCGCTTAGTTGAAATTTTCACCAGTCTAAAATATTTAGTTCTTTACGATAGGTATACTTATTACATCAGTCCAAATTCACTTGTTATATTTGATTTGTTCTGAGTTTAATTTCAACATACTTTTCTCAAATTTTTAATATTATGGATATTTGAGTTTGTAAATTTTTAATCTTATGCTTCGCTTTTTTCCTATAGTACAAGAAACTACAGCTTATTCCACTTGAAAATCTCATTGCATTTAAACAAAGACAGCAAATATTAACACATAATTTATTTGAACAAGGTGATTCTGGTCACCTTCAGCTTCTCAAGGTCAAAATGGAATCATCTGAAATAAGACAAGGAAGGAACAATAAAAAAAGGCAAGTTCTAAAAGAAGTTTTATTTGATAATATATATGTATCAGATGGTCATTATTTACAGTAATAGTCATAAAGATGGAAGTCATGTGGTTTAACTTCCTAGCTTATATATAGAATTGCATACTTTTCCTTGTTGAGTGCCATGTATTTGAAAATGTATAGGAATGAAGGAAATTCCTATATTGTGAGAAATACTACTTTTATATTTTAATTAAAGGATTCTTTGTTATCTATCTTTCATAGGCTAGAGGATTCTTTTTCATGTTTCTGTGGTAGTATAAGCAGGCATTTTTCGCAGCACAAATATTTGGCATCATACAATTTTCCATGTACTGTCCAATACTGAGCCAGCATTTCTTATTATTTATCTTGCTATATTTTCCAGACTCTATAATAATCAGAGTAGATGATGATATGAATTGTTTTGGGGCACTAGGCAATGTGCATATAAAAAGTGAGTCTGTAGCTTCTATTGATGTCTACTTATTACAATGTTTTAACCATAATAGATGTTCAAGACACATACCAATTAGTGGATTATTTTGAGTCTACAAAAACAAATTTTTGGTACCAGGTATTGAACTCAAGACCTTGCACTTGCAAGGCAATTACGGTGTTACTGAGCTAAATCCCCAGCCCTAGAAAATATATTTATATTTTCATATTAATCAGTCTATGCAATCTATTACCCATATTCTTTCCAGAAATGGTTACTTCCTTCCATCCTTTTCAGGTATTTCCTCTCTCTTTCCTTTACCTTTTTGGCACCACTTTGCTCTTGGTTAAGATTTCACTGATGTGAGTAAGTGTGCTTAACTGTCTCAGATAAGAAAGTGGAGGTGTGTAATAGGATTTTGGGTACCAGCTTCAAATCTGCAGAAAAGAGAATTTGAAAATTCCTTACATGCCTGTCATGAGATTCCAGTGACCAACATGGAATAGTTAGTTCAGCCATAGAAGAATTAGAAATAAATTTCATGGCTTTGATCCTTTTTTCTTTGTCTCTCTGTCTGTTTTGAGATGGTGTGCTATGGAGCCTGGGCTGGTCTAGGATTTGCAATCCTCTGGCCTCAGCCTCCCAAGTGCTGGATTACAGGCATGTGCCACCACACTTGGCTTCATTTCTTTGACTTTTTGTTTATATTTGTTTGTATCCTGTTAGAGTATCTAATTTATTTTTTTCCATTGAGTTTATTGGTACTTTTTAAGCATACAGTACAGTTACATTTATCATTGGGATCTTGTACCTTTACACTACAGATCTTGGTTCTCATTTTTGCCCCATACCTCTGCCCTCCCTTCACCCCCTCCACAAAGACTATTGTTTCCTATTTACAAAAACTTTGTTTCCATTTTTTTCCTATTCTTTTCCCTTCTTTCCTTCTTTTCCTTCTTTTCCTATTCTTTCCTTTCCCCTACCTTTCCCACTTCCCCTATACCTTTTTTTTTTGGTGCCAGGGATCGAACTTGGGTCCTTGTACTTGCAAGGCAGGCAGTGGAACCACTGAGCTAAGTCTCTGGCCCCTTCCCCTACACCTTTATAGATTATCTAATTTAAATCCTATTGGAAATAATTAGCATACTTTTGATAATTGCTTTCATATAATGATACAAATGAGAAAAATGAATATACAAAGAATAGAAATATATTTTATACTATTGTTTTTTAACAGGCAGAGAAGACGAGCTGAGAAAGAGCTACAAGAAAAAAGATCTGAGAAATCACAGAGAAAACCAAGTGTGAGTTTCTGGCTAAAGGACTTGTTCATTAATAGTGCTGACTCAGGGCCTGGGATTTAGCTCAGTGGCTCCGCCATCTGCCTCACAAGCACAAGGTCCAGAGTTCAATCCCCAGTACCAAAAAAAAAAAAAAAAAAAGTGCTGACTCAAAAATTGTCATAAAACCATAAAACCCAAGATATAGCACAGCTCCTATAAATTCTTCCCTAATGTTTGATATTTCTTTATGACTTGTCCAGTCTGACTGTCAGAAGCTCCAGGTTGTAATTAATTCAGTGTACAGATCCTGCATCCTCCCTGCACAGAACCACACATACAGAGTTGTGATTGTGAAAAGCATTCCAGTGGCAATTGAAAAAGTACAGCTTAGAGTGTCTATCTGTGTGAATATTTAAAAATCACTCCTGCCTTTTTCTCTCTGATATCTTAATATATGTAAAATGTGTAATTTAGGCTTCTTTCCTTACAGTGTCACCTATCTTTAGGATACTTCTAGGATTGCCGCAGATATGTGTAAGTTGAAAGTCAGGTGTTTTTAAATGCTTCTTCTAAATTTGGTGACTGTTTATTTACTTGGTTGATAATAGAGTAAATAAACATATAATTTCATCTATGTGGATCTTTAAAAGTCACCCTTTTTTTTAACCTCGGTACTGGAGATCAAACTCAGGACCTTGCGCTTGCCAGGCACGTGTGGTGCCACTGAGCCACATCCCTGGCCCTAAACGGCACCCTTTGAAAGTCCTCAAGAACATGTCTGGAGTCACTTAAAATGTTTAGTCCATCAAAGATGTTGACAAGGTGAGGGAACATTTGAGTAACAAAGCTATTCTGCAGTGGAGAATTACATGTAGTAATTTAGTAATTGTGCAGTGAATTGGAATGCTCTTTTTTTTATTTTTTGACTTGTGAATTTCACATTACTTTGACAAAGCAAAATAACTTCATAAGTGAATTTGCCTAGAATGATAAGACTTGAACCTGTATCTACGAATCCAACAATATTGATAGTAATTGAATATTTTTTTCCAAAATAATAAATGCCTTGGAGTATTGAATATTTGGAAATTCATTTAGGTACAAGAACATCGCAATTCTCAGCCTTTGGATAATTTCAACATTCCTTTTGGTAAGTATATGCATGATTAATCTAATGTTTTAAGTTTTGACTTAAAATCAGTATTCTAGAAATAAGTATAAAAATGACAGTGAGTTTTTTCATGTTATCTTTGACAAGATGACAGATGTTTGTGTGCTTTAATGTTTTATCCAATATGGCCCAAAGGCCAGATCTGTACGGTGGATTCTCAGCTACAACTGGCCTGACATACACACAACTTGGATAATCACTGGAGTTTTTGTTTTAATTTACAAAGTCTTGAATTAAGACCTGAATGCCAGCTGTTTGTGAGATCTCAGGTACAGATTTAACCCTTAAAGAGTTCTGGAAGGAACATTACCACATCCTTTCCTATGTGGAGTTAATTGAGAGATCTTGGGCCAGTGTCTCTCTAAGGACACTGAGATCTGCCTGTATACAAGAGAGAGACTTTGAAGGCTGTGGAGAGGAGCCTAAGCCTTCAATTGACCAACTTGAGTTACAGCCGATCCATGTAAGTCCATT
Organism: Fukomys damarensis; assembly: GCF_012274545.1. Lineage (NCBI taxonomy): Eukaryota > Metazoa > Chordata > Mammalia > Rodentia > Bathyergidae > Fukomys > Fukomys damarensis. The sequence continues at coordinate 28,830,987 of NW_022900913.1, read as the reverse complement.
TGTGTTGAAACATTGCCGACATATGTTTGTCATACCTTGTATATCACTGCTTTCACAATGCAGCATGGTAGGGTACTTGCAGCAGTGACCATGTGGCAGTTTAGCTTAGATGTCAATTTGTTTGGTTTAGGGGATTAGTAAAACATACTTTTGGGTGTGTTTAGGTGGGTCATGGAAGCGTGACCTTGGCTGTTGCTTTCTGATGCTGTTTCTCTGCTCTGCCATTTGAACTGAGCAGCTTTGCTTTGCTGTGCCCCTCTGCCTTGTTGTTTCTGCCTTGGAGCCAGCCAGTCATGGACTGAAACCATGAGCCAAATTAAACCTCTCCACCCAGGGGAAAGCTGACTAATACAGACCATAAGGCCCTAACATACTTAGCATCTGGCCCTTTACAGAAAATGTTCAGCAGGAAAAGCTGTTGCTGCTATTGATGCATAACATACTGCTATTACTGGTCTTTTTATATAAATATAAATATATATATATATACATATATATATAAAACTTGAATTTTTGGGAACTTTAACGGTGCTCTCAACTTTGGAAAAAGTTATCCCAATTTACTGTGTTGAATTGGCATTGTACAGAAATGGACAGCCATATTGGTCTAGAAATGTTAATTTTTTAAATTTTTTTTCCATTTTTACAGGGGTAACACACTGTATTAAATATGTAAAGTCATATCTGCGTGGGTTTGATTACAGAAACTAATAAAGTATTCTCTAAATAATGAAAAAAAAAGAATAAGACTATAAGAGCAAGAAGCAATTTAAATATGTTAAGGGACCATTTTCATCTTCAGAATTAAGGATTATTTTAATCTTACATCATTGCCTTCTCTCTTTTACTTTCCTTTTTAGTTTTATTTTAGGATTCCCTTTTTTTGATGTTCATACAGAGATTTCGTTAACTGAAATACCGAATAGTTTCTCCGGTGTGATTCCTAATGAGATAATTAATAATGTGAAATAGGAAGTAAAGGGCTAAAGGTGTGGGGAAAGTGGGAAGGGTGGGGGAAAGGTAATAAGGGAGAGGATAAAAATATGAGAAATTGAAAAAATGGAAATAAAGTGTTTGTAAATGGGGAGGGGAGGAGGGGGTGAAGGGAGGGCAGGGACAAGGGGAATAAAATTAGAATCAAGACCTGTCATGTAAAGGTACAGGATCCCAATAATGAGTGTAACTGTATTGTATACCTAAATTGTACCAATAAACTCAATAAAAAGAAAAAAAAAAAGAAAATGTTCACTGACCCAGGCATTAGAACAGTGCAATAAATTACAATTTCAAGTAAGATATAAGAGGTTTAAAAGGAAATGATGAAAGAATATGACTAGAATTCAATTAATCACAGCAAATATATACATATTACAATAAAAGAATCATTTATAGATAGTGAATTATATCTTTTTTTCAACTAGTCAGTTTATTTCTTGCTCCTTGAATTTATATATTCCCTAAGTATTACTCCCCAGTACCCAACACCTACCCAGTTTACTCCAGTGCTTGTCAGAACAGTCATGCTCACAGTTTCAGCTCTTGAATATTTTATAGTACACAAATATACATAGTCATTCACTTTTATTTCTTTTACATTAAATTAATATGTCCACTTTTTAAATTAGCACTCTCCTGAAAGTGGTATCACCATTTTATTGATTGATCTAGATTTTTTCTTTTTTTCAGCTTTAATTGAGTTTATTGGTACATTTTAGGGATACAGTACAGTTACATTCATTGTTGGGATCTTGTACCTCTACATGACAAGTCTTGATTCTCATTTTTTCCCCTTGTCCCTGCCCTCCCTTCACCCCCTCCTCCCCTCCCCATCTACAAACACTTTATTTCCATCTTTTCATTATCTCACATTTTTTTCTTTTCCCTTATTATCCTTCCCATACCCATCCCACCTTCCCAAGACCTTTAGCTCCTTTCTTCCCATTTGTAAATGTCAGTAATCTTATTAGGATCTTCTGTATTATTGCAGATTATTCACACCAGAGAAACTATTCGGTATGATCTAGATTTTTTACCTTCAAAACCACCCTTGATTTGTTTTTCATCTCAGCCCTCTGAATTCACTTAGCCTTTAACTGGGTCCTTCTTTCCTCTCTCAAGGACACTGACCTGCTTAGCTTCAGTCTTTCACTCTCTAATCTGTCTACAGTTCCTTCCCACACACACACTCTCATTTTCAAACCACTTTCTGGGCCAGTGATGTAGCTCAGTGACACTGTGCCTGCCTGCAAGTGCAAGATCCTGAGTTCGATACCGGGCCAAAACAAAATAAACAAAAAACCCACTTTCCTTTTCACTCTGTTAAGGTAATGCATGCTTATTGGAGAAAAGTTAGAAAACACAAACAAGGATCAAGAAAAATTTTACACACTGTCTGCCTTGCAAGTGTAAGGTCCCGAGTTGGATCCCTGGTACCAAAAAACAGAATAATTTAAAAATTTACCATAATCTTTCTATCTCAAGATAATCAGTATTATTATTCTTTCAGGCTGTTTTATAAATATCACTACACTTATACCTACAAATACATATACTTCATTTGTTTACTTGTTTTTACATACTATTATTACAGTAAACATATTAATCTGGTGGATGTCTGCTGTTTCATACCAAACAGCAATTCTCTGATACCAGCTGAGTGGTCTACAACTCCGCTCTCACACTTACTATTTGGAGTTAGCACAGACCTCACAGGTGAAGAAGCTCAGTCCCTAAGAGTGCTTTACTTAGGAGCAAGGTACAGTCGGAGTTCCCAGGGTACCCACATTACTGTCTGAATAACTATAGTTTCAAGGATTCAAAGGTTGACAGCACTAATCACCCCCACCTCCACACATACCCCTTTTCATTAATTCACTGGACTTTACAGTGTTTTGCTTACATTCACAGTGTTTTTTTAAATAAAGGATACAGTTCAGGGCCGGGGATTTAGCTCAGCGGTTCGGTGGCCTGCCTTGCAAGCACAAGGACCCGAGTTCAATCCCCAGTACCCCCCCCTCAAAGGATACAGTTCAGAAACAGCCATATGGAAGTTCCCATCCCCTCTCTAGGTGAGCAGGTCCATGTGTCCACCAACCTGGGACCACCCCTCCCCTTAGCTTTTTCAGAATTTTTATTAAATTTTCAGTACATAGGTAGGATTTATTGAACTGTTGGTCATTGTTACTAAACTTAATTTCCAGCCCCTTCTTCCCTCCTCAAAGGTGGTAGGTAGGCTAGGTGGGGAAGGGGCTGATAGTTATAATCCTCTAACCAAGTGTTTGGTTCTCCTGGTGCCCAGCCCCTATCCTGAAGCTAACTAGGAACCTGCCAAGGGTCACCTCCTTAGCGTGAACACAGGTATGATGTAGAGAAGCTTGTTATGAATAACAAAAGACATTCCTCTCACTCAGCAAATTTTAAGTGTTTAAGAAACTCTCCCTGAAACTAAGGATTAAAAACAAATAAGTTTTTTGTTATACCACAGTTTGTAATGATATTCTGTTACCTACCTAATCTCTCTGATCATCTCCAAGGAAAATCCAAATGTAAACCCAAACTGCCATAATATACTTTGGACTTGGATTGTACTTCCTACCGAACTTTTTCACTGTTGTAAGAATTACCTTGGGTTCGGAATATGAAGTCTAAATTCATTGCCCCCAGCCCCAAATAGGTTTCTTTCCTATGGTTTCTGTCTCCATTATTGTTCATACTACCCTAACCAAAAAATCATTATTATGAATTCCACCTTTCTCCTTCCCCTTCGCATCTAGTCCACAACCAGTTCTTGTCTCTTTTACTTGTTTGTAATTCCTGAATTTATCCTCTTAACTTATTAAACTACTGCAGCAGCCAACCTAACTGATTGCCTTACTTCAGTTGCATCAACTCAAATCTGTTTTCCAGAAGTGGGCTATTTGGTTTTTCTAGAACAGCAGTCTGACCATATCACTCCCTCTTTAGCAACTTCTAGTGGACTTTCATTAACCAAGGGAATGTCTAGCTTTGTAGGTTAAATGGAGTCCATAATTTTGGTTTTCATTGAGATTCAGTTTATAAGCCACCTCATGCAGAACACTTTGGTAACATCCTAACCCGGTCCTTTACTTCTCTGCAGTTACTGTGCTTCTGGGCTCCCAGTAACATGTTGGCTTGCTAATGATTACTTGTAATGTTTTGTTATATTTAAGAAATGCTACAAGATGATGTTACTACTTCAGCCGGATTGCATTTCGTGGCCTCTGTACAAAAGAAAGCCATAGGAAGTCAAGATGCTAGTACAAATACAGAGCCAGGTAAAATATTATTTTTTTGTTTGTTTGTTTTTGGTTCCAGGAATCGAACTCAGGACCTTGCGCTTATGAGGCAGGCAGCAGAACCACTGAGCTCAATCCCCAGCCCATAAAATATTATTTTTTAAATTCACAAATTTAATTCACATATTGAAGATATCTAGACTTTTTATTTAAGGCAGTGACTTACAGAGAATTTTAAGTTACATTTTTGTGATATTTCCCAAACCAGGGGAAATTAGTATTTGAATTTTTGGTAATTTAAGTAAACAAAACAAATTATTATTCAGAACTGACATAGATTACATACCAAGTCAGTGATACAATGTTTTCAGTTGGATTCTCCCAGCCACTAGTTGCCTTCACTGGAAATATATTCCTAAGGCTGAGGGTCTGGGGTTAGTAAATTTGAGCTCTGAAGGAGACTGTATTAAGTAAGTAAGGTTAATGTGGGAGGGCTGTGACCTATGTCTTAGAGGAAGTAAGTATTGGAGAATCTGCTATTATTGCAGGTCAAACATCCTCATTAATGTAGCTAGTTACAGTAGGGTGTGGTGTGCACACTTGTAGTCCCAGTACTTGGAAGATAAAGGCAGGAGGATCAGCTACAAGTTCGAAGCCAGTCTGGGCTACATAGTGAGTTCAAGGCCAGCTGAACTACATAGGAATACCCTGTTGCCCCAAAATAAAAAATAAGGCCTGGGATTTAGCTCAGTGTTGCCACCGCCTGCCTGGTAAGCACAAGGTCCTGAGTTCAATCTCAGTACCAAAAATAAAAAATAAAAAATGTAAGTAATTATTATGAACAGTATCTTGAATAGTGTTCTGCCTTTCAATCATCGTAATCCTTTTTTATGACTTA
>NW_022900913.1:28777645-28814905 GCF_012274545.1 Fukomys damarensis | reverse complement strand
TCTATATCTTATTTATAAAATATTTATTGACATTATTTTAAATGATCACTGTGGACATTTTGGGCAACAGCAAGCTATGGCAAAGATGAAAATGAACCAGAACCATACCACTTAGCATAACATTTTGAGATTGTTGTCTTTTATTTCGGGAGCTCCCGCGCAGGCCGGGAGCTCACGCGCACACCGCCGGGTGATCGCAGACAGGCAGGTCTAAAGGCTTTTTTAAAAAACCCTAATTCTATCTTATTTATAAAATATTTATTGACATTATTTTAAATGATCACTGTGGACATTTTGGGCAACAGCAAGCTATGGCAAAGATGAAAATGAACCAGAACCATACCACTTAGCATAACATTTTGAGATTGTTTTGTCTTTCATTCATTTGTATATCTCATGCAGTTAGGTAGAGTAATAGAAAGGAGAGGTGTCTTCTCTGACTGTGGAATTCTCATTAACTAGATATTTAGTCTTCCTTTAGTATTTCCCTGAGAGTTTTACCCTCATGAGTCCCAGTGGTTTTTTTTTTCTCCACATACCTCGAGACCCTTTTTTTTTGGTACCCAGGATCAAATTCTGGTCCTTGTGTTTAGGAGGCAGGTGGTAGAACCAGTGAGCTGAATCCCCGGCCCTTGAGGCACTCTTAGTAGGGTATATCTTTAGCATATTATTTCATTGTATTATATTTACATCACAGTATATGTTTGCTGCAGTACTGAAGGTAATTCATGTCTGTGTTCAATATTATTGCATATTATTACATATATACTAATGAGCAAAAGGAGTGTTAATTATGAAATGATATTTAAAAGGCTTTCTAGTTTATAGGAATCCTTGATATGTTATTGCTTGGGTTTTTAAGATTTATTTGATGATGAAGGTTCTGCTTTCTGCTGCGCAAGAGCAAGGTCCTGAGTTTGATTCCCTGTTCCAAAAAAAAAAGAGTTACTTGATGATGTTCAGAAAAATTAGACGGGCTGGGTACCATTTTTCATTTGCAATACCTGCACTAAAGTTTCCTGGTATCTGAAAATTCACCTATTTCTCCAGCGTATTTTCAGGAGTAGATGAGATTAGGAGAACAAGGGATACCTATATTTTATATCCTTTTTCTTTCACTTTAATTTCTACTCATTTCCTTGTGTCATCAAAAAAGTATTTTGTAAGAATACTCCTTTTTCTAGCTATGCCAAAAAATATTTGTGTTGCACCTACTTCTCAAGCGCAAGGTCCTGAGTTCAATCCCTGGTACCAAAAAATATACATTTTTTTAAACCAATTTCTTGTTACTGAATGCACTAGACAGTTCCCATTTTTTTTCTGCTACCTAAGTAATGGTTCAGCAAGTATAAGGACCTTTTTTTTTGGTCATTACTGAGTTAGCTAACTTTTTCTACTTTGCCCATCTGGTAAGTAAAAAAAAAGGCATATTTTGTGGGGTTTTTCCCTGAGTGAGGTTGAGCCTGTATGAAAGATTTTTTTTTTTAATGTAAACGATGACTGTTTATTTGAGAAACAGTCTTTAAATGTTCTTACCTGAGGATGTGTTTGAGAGAGCCTTGTAGGCCCTTTGCCTTGCTGCTGTGTAGTCTTCTAAAGTTGGCAGTGTTTACCAAGATTCATCAAGGTGAATGCCTGGGACATCTGACATTATATTAATTATTTAAAAATTAAATTGTTAAGCTGTTAATCTGCTTTCCTACTACCTTTCATACATAATGTCTATATACATTCATATATTCTTTCTGTGTTTGTGGAAAAAAAATTTTTTTTTGCTTCAAATATTCTAATTTAGCGCAAGATAATGAAGCTGCTTCTCAAGAAGCTATCCCTGGAAGTGGTAAAAATCAACAAATCATTTCTTCTGCCTTAGGTAAGATATATTTTTTCTTTTTTTCCCCCGACAACAGTTTGACTTATTAAAAGTTACATCTGGGAGCCAGGCGTGGTGGCACACACCTGTAATCCCAGCACTGGCGAGGCTGAGGCAGGAGGATCACTATGAGTTCAAGACCAGCCTGGACTACATAGTGAGTTCCAGGTCAGTCTCAACTACGTAGTGAGATCTTGTCTCAAAAAAAAAAAAAAAAGTTACAGCTGGGGCCAGGGATTTAGCCCAATGGTTCTGCTGCCTGCATCGCAAGCTCAAGGACCTGTGTTGGATCCCCAGTACCCCTCCCCCCAAAAAATCTAAAAATCTAAAAAGTTATATCTGCCTGATGCCAAAAAACAGCTCAACTATTCATTTAACATAGTAGAAATGAATGACAAGTTAAACTTTTTCTGTGTTTTTTTCTAGTTTTTGTTTAACCTACAATTTAATTTAAGTCTTGGTACTGTTGAGTTGCTGTAATTGAGTTTCCAGTACTCAATATGACAGTGAGTTATAGTTTACATATGAAATTTGAAAATAATGCTATTGGAAGTGAAATGCTAGAAAATAAGATTAAGAGTCCTGGAACAAAAGGAACAGAATTATACTGTCTGCTGACCTACATAGTGGCAGCCTTATGTTTTATTACAGAATAAGAAGCAAATAGTGTTTGTGAAATTTAGACAGTAAAACATTTCAAGTGGTGAAAGTTAGCTTTGGGCTCTCGCTATACTAAAAGCCACTGAATGGTACCCATTTAAAGAATATGAATTATATCTCTCAAACTAAAAAAAAATGACAGCTGTTGAAATTTTAAAAATGTATTCATAGGTTTATTTTCTAAAATCTGACCTAAGTGAAATTCTTCAAAATAAAATAAATGTGACTTAATATATCTGAAATAAAAACTGGAAATTGCAGCATCTTCTCAACATAAATTTAATGCTTTATTGTTCTTGCAAATCATTCATATTAGAAAAAAATACACAATCTTCATTTAATTATGAATCTAAAATAAATTACTCTTAAAATAGAATATTCCCCAGTACCAAAAATAGAAAAAAATGTTTGCTTTATTTATACTCATGAAACTTCTATTTAGATTTTCAGGAAATACACATTTTTAAAATGTTTGTTGCTAACTTGTTCTTATAAAATTAATGATTTAGAACTATTTATGGATATTTGTTATATTCCTGATTTTTCTTCTTAATTTTCAGAACACAAACCTTTGAATGATAATCAGCTGTTGATCCCAGATGTATTTCTAAATGTCAAACTTTCTACTGAGAAATCAGAGAAACCTTTGTTACCTTCAACACCTCACATGGTAGCAAATGTGGTGTGTATATTCAGAACTTTTAATAATAGCTTTGCGCTAAAATTTATTGTCATCCATGTAGGTAGTATTCATTTACATAGGTTGTATGGGTGAAATAATGCTAAAAATCTCATCAGTGTAGCTGTATAGGAAAGGTCAAAAATTAATTTTAAGTATTATGCCCCGAAATATTGTAAACTAAGCCAATAATACAAATTTCTTGCAACTTTCTCTAAGTTTGGCACATAAGCTCTTCTTGCTTATTAGTAATAAGAATAAAGAATTAAAACTGTTTTTGGCAGAGTGCCCTTCTAAAGTAAAGATTGAGTTTTCTGTGTTTTAACTCAGGTGGGACACACTTACATAAATGTGATTGACATTGAAGCCAGTAGCCTGCAGGAGTTACCTGTCAGAGAAGAACCTGCCTATGAGAGTGTCAGCAAGCAGCAGAGTGGTCACCCAGACATCCCCTCATCTGCCGAGTTACATTATATGGCAACGTCAGTCACTAATGCTGTTCTCCCACACAATTTTAAGAGTGAAGGTAATAACGTTTTGCTACTTTTTAAATAAAACATATTTTGAGAGCTTGTTTGAAGGTTCTAGCAGGGGAGCCCAGCTTCTCTTACACCACTGAACAAGGAAACGGTCCAGCTTCAGGAGGGACTCACATGGAGCAGTGAGGGAGGAAAGGGACACCTGCCTAGCCAGTCAGCTCAGCTGAATGAACCCTGGTGATCAATGGGGTGTCAGATATCACATTGTTTGGAGAAGTATTTAGAGTTGTTATCTGTACGCAAATCTTTTAGCTAGCTTTTCCTGCACTTTTGGATGTTTATGTTCACATTCAGAAATGTTATTTTATATATTAAGTACCTTATTTAGCAGTTTGCTGTCAATCTTTGTGTGCCTTTCATATTCATAGAATCTGCCAGTTCCACTGTGGATTTATTTTTTAAACCTACAAAAGTGACTCCAACCTACCTGGAAGGAAAAAGCTGGAGAACAGCTGTTAAAGAAGTGAAGGAGCCTGGGATTTCCTCAACAGCACAAGCAAACAGGCAGCAAGACAAAGGTGAGCAGCAAGATGTCCACCATGACCTGCTCCCTCCCTGAATTCCCATGACATCAGAAAGAGGCATTAAAAAAAAAAGGCACTAAAATTTGGTAAATGCAAAGGGAACCTGAGAAACACTTTGCACACCAGATCTTTTCTTTGATTAAGGGAGACACTAGACTACTGAGAAACAGTAAGGGTAGACGGTAAAGTGCTGTGAGAGCCAAGCTTAAAAAAGGTAGGGGAAAATTACATAGATTTCACCATGGCCAGAATTAGCATTTACAATTGTTTTTCTCATAAGAAGACTCACCTTAGAGTCTAAAGGGACTAAAAGACAACAGGTAATGTTTGTATTTGTTTAGTAATTCACATTTTTCGGAGCACATTGTCACACAATTTTGTGTTCACAAGACTTCTGTAAGGAACAATAAGCATCACAGTCTTCCTTTGACCTCTTCATTCTATAAACACTTTAAGAGAAAGCAGTTACTGGGGCTAAAGAAGAGAAGCATGCCAGATGTCAGCCTGTGGGAGAAAGAAGAGAGGAGAAAGAAAGGAAAAGAGGGCCGGGGATTTAGCTCAGTAGTGCTGCTGCCTGCCTCGCAAGCATAAGGACCCAGGTTCGATACCCGGTACCAAAAAAGTGTGTGTGTGTGTGTGTGTGTGTGTGTGTGTGTGTGTGTGTATTGGGAAAGGAAGGGAAGGAAAGAAGGTGAGTGAAGCAGGGCATGATGGCGTATGCCAGTAACCCTAGCACTGGGGAAATTGGAGCAGGAGAATTGCTGCAACTTTGAGGCCAGCCTGGACTACGTAGTAAATTCAAAGCTAACTGCAATATGAAACAAGACCCTGTCTTAAAAACAGACAAATCAATGGGTGGTTAGGATATGTCTTGGTAAGGGCTTTGATGGTAGTGTAGGTGAGATTCTTAGGTATAGCAGGAACTTTTCTACCCCCAAAGATGTTTGAGGCCATTTAGAGAAGAAAACACCTTAAATGGAATCATAAAGGAATGTAGGATTTGTAGAGAAAGAGGGCATTCAGACTGAGAATTGATTATATAGTGACATAGAAGTTTGACGGAGCCTGTGCAGAGGAAAGATTGTGTGTACCACTGTCGCATATTGAGGCATTTGGACTTTTAAGGTAAAGGCATTGACGATACAAATGAAAAGGTTTTAGGGAGAAAAAAATATCAAATTTATAGTTTTAAGAACTGTTTCTAGCTGGGCATGGTGGTGCATACTGATAATCCAAGCTTCTCAAGAAGCTGAAGTAGGAGGATTACATACACATTGACGCCAGCCTGGACAACTTAGTAAGATCCTGTCTCAAAATAAAAAAAGGGCTAATGGCCGGGCATGGTGGCGCATGCCTGTAATCCCAGCACTCAGGAGGCTGAGGCAGGAGAATCGCTGTGAGTTCGAGACCAGCCTGGGCTACATAGTGAGTTCCAGGTCAGTCTCAACTACATAGTGAGACCCTGTCTCAAAAAAACAAAAAAAAAAGGGGGTTGGCTAATGGTGTAATCTCATGATCCCTGGGTTCAGTTTAACAATAATCCACAGCCTTCGGACCAACTGATCCCTGGGTTCAGTACCCAGTATTGGAAAAAAAAAATTTCTCCAAAGGCCTGTGTGGGAGTTGGGCATGGTGGCACATGCTTATAATCCCAGCACTCAGGAGGCTGAGGCAGGAGGATCGCTGTGAGTTCAAGACCAGCCTGGGCTACATAGTGGGTTCCAGGTCAATCTCAACTACATAGTGAGAGCCTGTCTCAAAAAGCAAAAAAAACAAAAACAAAAACAAAAAACAAAAAACCCAAAGGCCTGTGTGGAAGATGGATTATATAGGAGATATGTGGGATACTGTTTAATGTCCATCTATTGTGTTTTTGGTTTTTGGTTGGTTGGTTGGTTGATTGGTTGGTTGATTGAGAGAGGGTCTTGCTATTATTTCAAGCTGGCCTTGAACTTACTATGGAGCCCAGGCCGGTCTCAAATTCATGGTGATCTCCCTGCCTCAGCCTCCCAAGTGCTGGGATTACAGGTGTGGGTTACCACTCCTGGCCTTTCATCTGTTATTAAAGCTCAGGTTAAGCAGTGACAATAGGAATGGAGGTGTTTAGGAGGCCAAATCATTAATATTTGGTATCACTTTGGACATGAAGGAAAGGGGGCAATCTTGACTGACTCAGACCCCTGGCTTTGGAAATGGGATGAATGGTGTTGCTGTTCACTGCGGAACATCAAAGAGGAAACAAGTTAGAGAAATTATGAGTTTAGTTTAATATGCTCATGGGACAACCCAACTGGATGTCCTGGGCATAAGGAGCTGGCACTCAGAAGGAGGTCTACATGGCTTTGAGAGTCGTCTGTGCATCAGTGACATCACTGAGGGAGAGGGAAGATGGAGCAGAGGTATGAGCTAGGGCTGGCACTCGGGACATACTGCTGGGTAAAGGGAGGAAGGGTAATGGAGGAGGCTAAGCAGGTGAACAGTGCAGGAGAGTACACTGACGAAAGCACGTCTCAAATTCAACCAAAAATCAACTGAGTGTAAGAGTGGGGAGAGTCTTTGGCTTTGATGGTGGCCTTGGGGCGTTTCATATTTGCCTGAGATCCTACATGAGATTGGTGATAGCCAACACTGGACCCACCTTTTAGTGTGTGATGGTGTTGGTTTTCAGTTAGAGTTTCAAAAAGTCATAAAAAATAATAAAATTGCCTTGTGATGAAGGATCCTTATAACAATATAAAAGAAACATTCAAACTGCCTTGGATGCAAAGCTTTGTGTTACTGAAATTACTATGGGTTCTTAATCTTACAACAAAGTCAAACTTCAGGGGCCTAGAAGCTAAAATGGAATTTGCAAGTATTGTAGAGCAAAACTGGTTTGCAAAGTAATGTGATAATAGGCCTAAAAATTAGGTAATCGGAAAATGATAACTTCAGTGCCTGCCACTTCCTTAGTTATAATCAACTCTGATTTTTCTTTTTATTCATATTTAGATCTGCCTACACAAGGGTTCCAACTCAAACTGCAGAGCACAGAGTCCAGCTTTGCAGAGGGTCATCTGCTGAGGAATCTGCTGCAGGATGTCCCTGCGTCTCACCCTGCACCACACCCTGCTGCTCACCGACTGCAGCTTCTTTCTGCTGAGCTTCAGAAAATGGACGAGCAGCTGTTGGCAGTGCAGGACATTGCAGAAGACATAGAACGAAACTTCCCCAGATCTGAAATGGTAAATCTGCACTATGGAAAGGTACTTTATCTTTATTCTTTGTTTCATTGTTTGTAACTCAGTTGTTAGATTTGTAATGTTATATAAGTTTAGACACTTGATCTTTTGAAACTGTGTAAAATTTGGTTTATATAAGCTATAGCTTCTGAAGCTCACTATTATTACCATGTAGGCCAAATAACATATTTTTTGGGTGGTGCTGGGGGCAAACCTGAGGTCTTGTGCATACTAGGCAAGCATGCTACCATGGAACTACATCCCCAGTATGGGTAATTATTTGTTGGGGGAATGTCCCATACACTTTAAGGTAGTTAGCAGCATCCTGTTCTTTCCTCTTCCTGCCAGTAGCACTCTCCTGAGTGGTAACAATCAAAAATATTTCTCCATGGAGCTAAGGATTTAGCTCAGTGGTGCTGTGCCTACCTTGTAAGCAAAAGTTCCTGAGTTTGATCCCCAGTACCGCAGAAAAAAAAATTTCCCCACATTGCCAAATGTCCCCTGAGAGCCAAAATCAGCCCTCACTGAGAACTACTGCCAGACCCTTTAAGAAATATGAGCCCCTGCTACCTAGCAGGGAACATGTACAGTTGTATAAATTATAAAACCAGAATTTTAAAGAAATTCTCCTAGGAGTTGATTATTATTTTCTTCTGAAAGATATTTCTATCTTTAAAAATATTGTCTTTGGCTGGGGGCAGGGGCAATGCCTGTAATCCCAGCATTTGGACAGCTGAGGTAGGAGTATCACCCTGAGTTAGAGGCCAGCTTGAGCTACATAGTGAATTCAAAGGCATCCTGAACCACATAGCAAAACCCTGCATCAAAAACACAAAATCAGGGCTGGGGATGTAGCTCAGTGGCACTGTGCCTGCCTTGCTAGTGCAAGGTCCTGAGTTTGATTCCCAGTACCTAAAAAAATCAAAAAAGACAGAAAAAAAAATTGTCTTTGTATTTGAAATTCTTCTCAGTTTCTTTTAAATATTTTGTGTGAGGAAACCAGTAATCAATTTCTTAGACATTTTCTGTATTTTTAGAAAGTATTCATAATCGAGCTGAGTGTAGTGACACATGTATGTATACCAGCTGCTCAGGAGGCTGAGGCAGAAAGAGCACAAGTTTGAGGCCAGCCTGTGCTACTTAGCAAGACCCTGTCTCAAAAATAAAAGTATTCATAATAAATGAATGTTTATATATAATGGTAGTTAAGATAGTAACGAAGTATGAAAAATAATTATTTTGCCAGACATCTGTGTCTGACCCCCCCATCCCGTTTTTGTTTTGCTATATTTCCCAGTCTGCTCTTAAGCTCCTGAGCTCAAGTGATCCTTCTGTCTCGGCCTCCTGAGTATCTAGGACTATAGGTGTGTGCCACTATGCCTAGTTCTAGTCTTTGGGTTTTTTTTTTTTTTTTTTTTTTTTTTTTTTTTTTTTTTTTTTTTTTGGTTTTTTGAGACAGGGTCTCACTATGTAGTTGAGACTGACCTAGAACTCACTACGTAGCCCAGGCTGGCCTCGAACTCACAGCAATCCTCCTCCCTCAGCCTCCGAAGTGCTGAGATTACAGGCGTGCACACACATCCAGCTAGTCTTTGTTTTTAAAGAAGAAAAATTTATATAATAAGGACTAAGAAACAAATAATAAAAATACATTAAATATGTTGAAGCCTAATATTGAATAATGGAAGTTAATCTGCAGTGTAAGAGTTTTATCTTGGCTCAGAACTGGGCTTAGTGCATGCTAGGCAAATTCTGTACCCCTGAGTTACATCCCCAGTTTAGAATTCCATTTTTGTTGGTATTTTTTGTTTATTTTTGATGTTTTTTTTAGGAGGGGTCAGTATTTTGAGACAGGGTCTCCCTATGTAGTTCAAGGTGATCACTATGTAGCTCATGTTGGCCTTGAACTTGTAGTGATCCTCCTGCCTCAGCCTTCTGAGTGCTGGGATTACAGACGTGTGCCACCATGCCTAGCTAGAATTCCATTTTTTACTTACCTAAAAAACATTCCAGGTAACTAACATCTTTTAAACGTATGTATGTTGGGTTTATAAAAATTATACATGGGGGACTGGAGATTTAATTCAGTGGTTCCGCTGCCTGCCTTGCAAGCACCAAGGACCTGAGTTCCATCTCTGGTACAAAAAAAAAAATTAGACATGGGCTGGGGATTTAGCTCAGTGGTATCATGTCCCGAGTTCAATCCCCAGTACCACACATACAAAAAAAAAACACCTAAAAATTATACATATTAATTGGGTACCATGTTATGATTCAGTATATGCATACATCCAGTATATTTCAGAATATGCGTACAATGTTTAAATTAGGTTAAGCATGTTTATCTCCAAAAACATCATTTGTTATGAAGACGCTCAGTCCTTTGTTGTAGCTTTTTCAAAGACACATTATGTTATTACCTGTAGTCACCATATTATGCAGTGACTCACCAAAACTTCTTCCTCCTATCTAACTGTGATTTAGTGCCCTTGATCAACCTTTCCCAGCCCCTCCTCCACCCCCAACTCTTCTAGACCTCTGCTGGCCTCCATTCCATCCTCAGCTTCTGTGAGATCTTCCCTTTTAGAGCCTCCATGTGAGGGAGATCGTGTGGTACTTGTCTTTCTGTACCTGACTTATTTCACTCAACATAATTCAGTTGCATCTGTGTTGTCACAAATGACAAAATTTAATTTTTTAATTTCCATTGTATAAATATACATTTTTTAAAAAATCTATTGGTCAGCTGATAGATACTTAGGTTGTTTCCATTTTCTTGGCTGTTGTACTTACTGCTCCACTGAACATGGAAATGCAGCTGTCCCTTCCTTGCCCTGATTTTATATTCACTGGGATTGCTGTATTATATGTTAATTCTATTTAATTTTTTTAGGATCCTCAGTACTCAAAAAAATTCATTATGTTTTCTCTTGTGATTGCGTCAGGGGCCGGGAATGTAGCTCAGCGGTGCTGCACCTGTCTGGCAAGCATAAGGTCCTGAGTTTGATCCCCAATACTGCCAAAAAAAAAAAAAAAAAAAAAACTGGAGCAATTTCTTTTTGAACTAGAGCGCCTCGTTCAGAGTCTATCTTTCTCATGGTATTGCTAAAGGTCTATTATGTCAAGAGAGTAGTGGCTACATTAATTTATATTCCCACCATTTTCCATATCCCTAGTACTTGTTATCTTTGATCTCTCTGATACTAGCCATACTTACTGGGGTAAAGTGACATATACTATTTATATTATCCTTACATTTAACACATATTAGAAAATGAGGGGACAGGGATATGTAGCTTAGTGGTCGAGCACTTGGCTGGCATGCATGATACCCTGTGTTTAATCCTCAGCACAACCAAAACAAAACAAAACAAAACAAAAAAATCGAAAAGAGCTGGGCTTGGTGGTACACACCTATAGTCCCAGCTACTTAGGCTGAAGTCGAAAGATTACAAGTTTCTGGGAAACTTTTCGAGACCTTTTGTAAAAATTGAAAAAAAAAGAAAAGGCTGGTGGAGTAGCTCAGGGGTAGAGTATTTGCTCTCATGCCCAAGGGACTGGATTCATACCCCAGTACTGAAAAACAAACAAAAAACAGAACAAGAAAATCTTAAGGTTAATCATATGTGAAACTACATTGAAAAATATGAAGTAGAATACTATTATATAACGATATTATGGTGTTTACTTGGTGGTTGTTCTGTGTTTTTTAACACAAACTTAGAACTGCCACGGCCATGTGAACATTGGACATTAGAGTGTTCCTCAGAGCACCTTATTTCAAAGAAGCTTTTTTGAAATTGCTGTTCAACTAGTAGTGAAAGCTTATCTAGACAGACAATACCTCTACCCATGTCTGGTCTTGATCCTGCCTTGCTCACTCTCTCGAGTACATGAATTGATAATTCCTGCAAGACTTCCATTGAGCATCTATTACATTGAGCTAGGCCCTGAGCAAGGTAGCTACGTAGGAGCTTAGAGCCTACTAAAAAAGGTAGACATACATACCAATAAGGTAAGGAAAGAAAGCACTGTTTGCCATGCCAGGCAGTTGGGATTTCATCCTATAGGCAGGCAAAATTCTAAAAATTGAAGAATTTTAAGCAGTGAAGTGATACAGTCAGACGTGCTGGCAGCAGGGAGAAGGGTAGAATGGAAAGGACAAGCCTGGGAGTAGGGAGACCTGTTGGGCCCCCTGATTTCATACTGGCTACTCATCTTGGAAACTTGTTTTCCCATTTCCCTGAGATTCTATTTAAGTAGGTCTAAGGTAGAGCCAAGAAATATGTATTACTAATAAGCATCATAAATGGTTCTCATGTTGCTAAATGTGGAAGACAGCCACTGATAAGCATTCAGGATCCTAAATACCCAGCACCAAGGGCAAAATAACAGTATACATGAACTTTTGCCATAGGAACAGGGAGAAAGATATAACAGGATTTAGAGATTGACAGGCTGAGGAAGAGTAGAGAAGAAAGCCAAGATTCATGAGGGTGCCCAGATTCCAGCCCAGAGGAATGGCAGAACAGTTTCAAACTGAAGAAAAGGAGGTGGTGTGTTTATGGTGCACTGGGGGCCTGAGGCACTGTGATTGCTGTGGGACATGTTAACCCTACAGTGCTGTCAGATTAGCAGGCAGCTTGACACATGTTTCTGGAGCTCGGGAGCTAGATCTGGGCTGAGATACAGATTCTGGAGTCATGAGTTAGGAAGTTCAGATCACGATGGAGAGAGCACAGGAGTGAGAAAAGAACTGCCCTTTAAGGATGAGGACCCAACCACAAGGCTTGTAAAGGGGCAGCAGCAACTCAGAGGAGAACAGCCCTTTGGTAGGTCTGTGCGTGTTGTGCTCACTTAGGACACCCTCTCAGAATATCCATGCTGACTCCTGGATCTGTGCAGGAGACAAGCAGAAGTAGCTTGGCATTTTAGAAAAGTTTGCATAAATTCTGACAGAGCCTTACTCAGCCCGAGCCTTTTAAGACTAGAAGATAAAGATTGTCTTTTGCTGCACATAGCAGCCCTTTGAAAAATGTGTGTTTAATGGATTGCTTTTCCCCTCCTGTTTGCTGGAAGGATTTTTGGTTGTTTTTGTTTTTTTCAATTTTAAGCACACAGGACAGGATAATTTTTTTTTCATTTTTAATTTTTTATTAGTGTACATGTTTGCAGAACATAATGATTAATTAGTAGTACATGTGTATAACCTATTTTAATTCTTTTTACTTGTGTTTTGGATCCTGGCAGTAACAAAATCAGTTTATAGATTAACAGATTTGCCACTAGAACAGTTATATTAATTAAGTGTAGCACAAGCTTGGAGAGAGTTTCAAAGAGTTGCGAAGACATTTGCTCAGAGTCCATAGGTATTTAGTCTTCCAGGATTACTATTGGAAGGAAATACCTTTAATTTAAATGGCATGTTTGGTATATTTCTTTAAAATGAACTTCCCCTCTTACAGTGTCTGTATCAGTACAGACATTTCTTTCGTACTTAAAAAAGAGCTTGTAGGCTAGGAGGCAGAGGGATTCTGTGAACAAGACTGACTAGCGGCCTGGAAGACCTGGGTTGAAAACCATGTTCTGTCACTAAGAAAACTGAATCTCTCTGCTCTTCAGCCCCTCATCTGTAAATGAAAGGTTTTGCTTGGGTGGTAGTTAAGGTTTCTTTCATATTCCAAAATTATATGATGCTATTTCCAAAGCCTCTTAAAAGATTAAATTAGGCTCCAAAGCCAGTTGTGGTGACACATGTCTGTAATCTCAGCACTTGGAAGCCTGAGACAGGAGGGATCACCGCAAGTTTGAGGCCAGCCTGGGCTACATAGTGAGTTCAAGGCCAGTCAGGACTATAGCAAGACCTTGTTCTCAAAAAAGGAGTGGGGACAAAAATAAAATATCCTTCTCTTTATCGGTCTAACATTTAGCTCATGTTGGATTTAATCCCATTTATTTTATTTGTTCCATTAATGCAGATCTCTAAAATTTACATAAAATGGTCTGATATTTTTAAATTTAAAGCAGTTGTTTTGTTGTGTCTTTTGTTTTGTTTTGTTTTGGTACCGGGGATTGAACTCAGGTTCTTGGGCTTGCAAGGCAGGCGGGGGAGCCACTGAGTTAATTCCAAGCCCTCTGTATCTTTGTTTTTTTTTTTTTTTTTTTGACAGGTTGGAGAATTGGATCACAATGAATTGTCTTCTGGCCCTGAATTTGAAAAATTAGCTTCAAAAGCCATTAGCATTTCTGAAGAAGGTTTGTGGAGTTGTGGGACTAAAGCCTGGCTTTTTGGAGCGTGAGAACTAGAAATCATTTTCATAGGGGAGCTGATTCTATGAGTCCCTCTGTTTTTAGATTAAATGTGGGTTTTTTGCTCATTTGTTTTATGGAGGGTACAGGGAGGCTGGGATTGAACCCAGGGCTTTATGCGTACTAAGAATGCACTTTACCACAGAACTACGACCTCGGCCCTCAGGAATATTTTTGTAATAATGTGATTGGTTCTACGACCAGGGCATTTTTTATTTTTTATTTTTTTCCTGAGAAGCCAGTAACCTCATCTGGCTCATATGCCAGCCTGGTGTAAAGTGGCCACTGGCTACAGATTGTGAAGACTACAGAACCTTGTGGGAAGGTTGCTGGTATTTGAGGTTCTGATTAAATAGCCAAGCAATGATGAGCTGTTCAGTGTTTTCATTTCTTTTTTTTTTTTTTGTCCCACTCATCTTTCTCTTTATTTATGCCACTGTTACTTGTACTTTATAACACATTTTTTTCTTTTTATTGAGTTTATTGGTGCAATCTAGGTATACAATACAGTTACATTCATCATTGGGATCCTGTACCTTTACATAATAGGTCTTGATTCTCATTTTTTCCCCTTGTGTGTTTTCATTTCTTATTGAAAGACTGAAATTAGGGTAGTTATGTTTTTACAGCTCCTGTATTTATAGTTGTTTATATAGCATTTGCATTTTTCAATTTTTACTTCTGTTATTTCTACCATTTTGGGGAGGTTAAATTGTGGACTTTTTACTAATTTCATTCTTTCTTATTAACTAATTATGTGCATTTGAGATTAAACACGTTCCTTCATGGACCTAGCCAAGCATGTTGATGTGTACATCATTTGGTGTGTTTATTTCTACATAATTTTATTAAGTGGATTTGGGCTGTGTTTTTCATGATTGAGTTCCATTTTCCTTGTGTTATGATTAGATGATGTATATGATGCTGTTAATTTTTAGATAATTTGTTAAAATTTCTTTTGTGAGCTGGGGGTGGTGGCACACACTTTAATCCCCCCCTTGAGAGGCTGAGCCAGGAGCCCAGCCAGAGCAATTTACTGACTTCTTTCAAAAATTTTGATTTAAATAATCTGGCATTTTCTGTTTTCTGCTTTGCCCGCAGTTGCTTCTTTTGCATCCACTTTAGGGACTGAGATTCCTTCTCCTTTCCTTTATAAGTTCTTCACCTATAATCTGTGTGTGGTCACTTCTCACTGTCTTTGAAAATAACTTTAATTTTACTATAATTTTTTAGTGTTAACTTATTGAGTATATAATTCTGGAGTTCTAAGTCTAGGATTTCCTTTAGATTTTAAAGATGTTATTCCATTATTTACTAACATTGTAACCACTCTTAACACATAGCTTACACTGCCTATTTGCTGTAGTCTAATTACTGTTCTTTTATCTCTGTTTAAAGTTGTCTCTTTTTTTTCTCTCTTTTTTTTGGTACCACGGATGGAACTTGGGGTCCTTGTGCTTGAGAAGCAGGCAGCCACTGAGCTAAATCCCCAGGCACTTGAGTTACTTTTTATTTGCTTCTTTGATACAGTGTGTCTAGATGAGTATTTCTTTTGAAGTAGAAATTGTTCTTCTGTTTGAAGGTTTAACATTGGGAAATTTTTATCCATTATCTTTGCGAGCATTCCTTCTACTCCATTTTAAAAACTATTTGAGGTTGTTAGGTCTGCTCACTATTACTTTTAACCAGTCTTTCATAATTTCTGCCTCTTTGCCTCTCAATTATCTATTTGTGGTAATTTCTTCAGGGCATTTACTAATTTTTTTCCTGCTATGTCTTTTTTGCTATCTACTTTATCCATTATGTTTTTAATTTTGGTGACTACATTTTTGGGTTTTTTAGGGGATGGAGTTGAGACCAGGTCTTGCTTTGTAGTTCAGGCTGGCCCTGGACTCACTATGTAGCCCAGGCTAGCCTCGAACTCTTGGTGATCCTTCTGCCTCTGCCCCCCAAGTTCTTGGATAACAGGTGCGTGCCACCACACCCAGCTAATGACTACATTTTTAGTATCTAGAAGTTCTTTCCTTTTCAAATCTGTTTATCCTGTTCTTACGTTATCATTTCTGTGCTTTCTTAAAAGTTGTCTTTCTTTCTTTTTTACTATGAGAGTTTTCATTTGAAATTTGAGAACAGATTAGTTCATTATACTGTATAAAAGTATCAGAAAAATATATTACAGACTTTCTGTTTTGGTGTTTCTTTTTCCTGGTTTTTTGTTTGTTTGTTTTTTTATTTTGTTTGTTAGTTTGTTCCCCCATACCAGGGATCAAACTCGGGACCTTGCACTTGCAAGGCAGGCATGGTACCGCTGAGCTAAATTCCCAGCCCTTGTTCTTGTTTTTGTGAGACAAGGTCTCCCTATGTTTTTCAGGCTGGCCTTGAACTCACTGTGTAGCCCAGGCTGGCCTCAAACTTGCAGCGATCCACCTGCCTCAGCCTCCTGCATGCTGGGATTACAGGCACATGCCACTCATGTCCAGCACTGTTGCAAACTTCTAATATATCTGTGTTGTCATGTGGAGATGTTAGCAGTCGTTACAGCTTTTTCCTCAATTGTTTTTCACCATTTTCTTTTAATTGTAACATGTGCTCTGGATTAGTGCATCTCCAAACTCACATGGATGAGGAAGAGCAAACTGACAAAGAGGAGACTTCGGAAGCTGAATGTTCAGTAACAGAAAATCATTCTAATCAGAAAGCCCGTGTGTTCCCTTCTGCGGACTCAGCTGTCAGCCTTTCCAGTGGCCAGAACGTTACTTCTCCTGGTATTGTTTCATGTGTGCACATTCTTATTTCCATTAGTATTTTACTGAGCTGTAGCTCCTGGTAATAAACTTATGAAGGATTTGTTAAGTCATTTTGTAATATTTATTTCCGGGAAGGGGAAGTTAAAACTTGTGCCATTCACAGGAAGAATTTCACAAAATATACTTCAGCCACTCATATATCTGTATAATATATTAATACTAAATATATAGCACCCAGAATTACTGTTTGATTTTTATAAAAATTGAGACATTCAAACCCTCCCAGTTATCAGAACTTTGAATTTTAACTTGAAAACCAAATACAGATTTATTAAGCTTCTATTGTATGTGAGACACCTCCACTTTGTGTAGACCCTTGTTTAAGCCTGACCTCTGAAGAAGATATAATTATTATCCCTGTTTCATAGTTGAGAGTATTGAAACTTAGGTTTAGTTGGTAAGTGGCAATTAAAAGTAGCATTCTTTAGTCCTACCGAATACAGGTTTGTCATGTGAATAATAAAGTACACTATTTACCATGTAACACTTATAAAAGTAAATACATTAAAATGTTTTTCTCTAGGAGTTAATGTATGATTAGAAACTTAGAAAGAAATCGTATTCCTATAAAATGAAGATATTTAGTTCACCTCATGGGTGTTTTCTGTAAAGTTGGCAATTTAGAAAAAGGTATTGACTTTTCCTTGTGCCTTTTTTGTTTATTTTTTTGTTTTTTTGTACTTGGGATTGAACCTCAGGACCTTGTGCTTGTGGGGCAGGTGCAGCACCACTGAGCTAAATCCCCAGCCCCTTTTCCTTGCTTTAATGATCAAAAATAGCTTAGATTTTCTTCTTTTGCAATTAACTTCCATTTCTTAGTACATTTCTCTTAATATTCTTAGTGGCAAATAATTTATTCACTGAGAATAGCTTTAATTTTTGGTAGTAGCCATAGGATATTCAGAGGTTCTTCTGATACATGAAGTAAATAACCAGGCTGAGTGTCAATGTTTGGAATTAAAAGTAAGGAATCAGGGCCAGGGATTTGGCTCAGTGGTTCCGCCGCCTGCCTCACAAGCACAAGGACCTGAGATCAATACCCGGTACCAAAAAAAAAAAAAAAAAAAAGTAAGGAGTCAGTTATTAAGGAATAAAGCTGATTAATTTGTGTTTAATAAATCATCTATGTAGGCAGTCACAAGAGTTCCAAAAGTAGTTTGAAAATGAATAATAGACTGTGTAACTGTTTTTAAAGGAATTTGTTTAAATATAACATTTCCAGCTTTTTGGTGCAAGAACACTATTTCATTTCTACTAATCACAGTTTTTATTCAGTTAATCTGTACTCTCATCATTGTCATTTTTTTCTTTCAGTAGTTAAGGCTGTTTTTTTTTTCTTTGAGATAGGATCTCCCTGTATAATTCAGGCTGGTCTCAAACTCGAGGCAGTCATCCGGCCTCCTAAGTGCTGAGATTACAGATGTGCTCCATGATGCCCAGCTAGAGGCTTTTCTTAACAGTAATTAAATTGAGGAGGATCTTTGTCAGGGACCAGAGGCCCTAAACTCTATCATGTAAGACAGTTTATCTTTAAACATAAAGCTGTTCATTTAAGCTGCCCCTGTTACCAGAGTTCTGCAGAAAGATACTCTCTTTTAGTAGTAGTGATTTGGAAGTATTAAACTTGACTAGGTTTGACAAGTTGTGCCCAGATTTGTAGATACTGTGGCTTTGACCTTGTGTGCAAGGGTTCCTAACAGCAGAAGGAAGAGTAACTATGTTTGATGACTAAAACGTCAATTCTTTACCCGAGTGGTCATCATGTCTGTGAATAATCACACCCACTTCGCTCATCAGCCCAGACAGTGCTAGAAGGAATCCTTCAAGCTGCCTTCATGAATAGGCCAGGAGGGTCACGCAGAGTGCCTTCTTAGTGGACCCTCTCTTAGGAGAAGTATCTTTTCTCCTAAGCAAAAAGCTAGAAGTTGTATTATTATTGTTGCTATCATGTTAGATGTATGTGAAATATCTCCCTCCTAGCTAAATTTATTTATTTAATTGCCATTAAGAACTCACATATGCTCATTCTAAGAACAAAGATAAAAAAACTTGTAAATAAAAATATATGCTTAGAAAAGCAAAAATTATTTCATATTAAAACACGGGTATATAAATCTTATGGACAGGTTTAGTTTATCTTAGTTTAGTAAAACAAGAAATTTTTTTGAGATGCAATTTCAGAACACTTTCCCTATATCAACTTACCTTTCAGAGTTAAATGTATTTAAGATCTTATTGTATTGCTTAAAGATATATGGTTCATTTTGGAGAAGGATTAAAAACCAATCTTTGAGTCCTGTTCAAGTAAATTGCTTTTTGGGCTCAAATTAGGTATTTTTCACAATGTATTATTTTCAAATCACCAAAGTTAACTGTTTATTTTGTTTTTAAGTATATTGGACTACAGAACTCTGTCTCTCTTAGTTACTTTTC
This sequence comes from Fukomys damarensis, assembly GCF_012274545.1. NCBI lineage: Eukaryota > Metazoa > Chordata > Mammalia > Rodentia > Bathyergidae > Fukomys > Fukomys damarensis. The sequence continues at coordinate 28,795,860 of NW_022900913.1, read as the reverse complement.
TCACTGTTGAGACAAAATACCCAATACCCACAAATTAAAGGAGGAAAGGTTTATTTTAGCTCACAGTTTGTAGAGGTTTCAGTCCATAATAGGCTATTTCCAAGGAAGGGCAGCATGGCAGATGGACACTGCAGAGGAAAAGAGTCCATGTCAAAGCAGACAGGAGGCACCAGGCATCAACCCTCAGCAACAGGCCTCCCTTTTCCTTTTATTCTATCCAGGCTATAAGCCTTTGGGCGCTGCCACCCATACGCAGAGGGTGGCTTCCATTATCTACACCCAGAACTATGGTAAACAAGTTAGTGGACTAATCCAGTACCACATACCCTTAATTCACATTCACACAGCCTAGATCCAACCACCTCTAAAAAGCCCTACCTATAACTGCATGACGCTTTGCAGGGACATTTAGATGCAGGCCATAACTATTCTAAGCAAAGAAGAATTGTATTTCTGAAATAAATTTTTTTTAATTAATTGATTTTTATTGATACATTTAAGGTGTACAGTGTAATGACATTCCTCATTGGAAATGTGCACCTTTACATAATCCATCTTGGTTCTTATTTTTTCCCCATTCCCCTGCCCTCTCTTCCCTCTACCCCTCCCTATCTACAAAGATTTCATTTCCATATTTTCTTTTTTTCATGTCAGTTCCACTCCTGTCTTTCTTTTCCCCTACCCTTCCCATTTCCCCTTCCCCATTTCCCCTTTTTTCCTATTTCACATCATTAGACATTTCTCAAAGAAGTAGAAATAGCAAATAAACATAGGTAAAATGTTCAACATCACTGGTCATTCAAGAGATGCAAATGAAAACAACACTGAGATTCCACCTCACCCCAGAAAGAATGGCTGCTATCATGAAATCAACCAGTGACAAATGCTGGCTGGGCTCTGGGAAAAGAGGAACACATCTCCACTGCTGGTGGGAGTGCAGACTGGTGCAACCACTGTGGAAATCACTATGGGATACCTCACAGAACTAGGATTGGAAGGTCTGTTTGACCCAGGTATTCCTCTGCTGAGTATCTTCCCAAAATAATTAAAAGAAATATACCACAGTGATACATGTGCACCCATGTTCATAGCAGCACAATCTGTAATAGTTGAAACTTGGAAGCAGCCCAATTGCCCATCAACAGGAGACTGGATAAAGAAAATGAAATATATTCTATAGAGTTTACAGGATAGAAATATAATCTTAGACAATATTTAATACTAAATAGTATATTTAACAGCAGGCTAAATATGATGTACATATGTACCTTTAAAGCAATTTAGAGGTTTCAAAATATTTGTTTGTGGTTATATAATTTCTAAATTTGATTAATATTTGAAAATTAAAATACTGACCTAAATTTTTATTAATAATATTTTTTCTTTTTTAAGGTATGAATAACAATGATGAATTATTTGAGAGGTAAATATTTTAAGAACTAATTCATTAGTTTACTTAAATTTGGATATAAGTATATGTTTTGGAGACTTTGTTCTTATGAACATGAACTTTGAGATTACACGTATGTTTGTGGTGTAAAAAAATATATTAAATTTCCACTGGGAATGTAGTGTTTTAAGAAACTAAAAAGTGTTACATCATATCCCTTGCTATTATAACATAGGTGATTACAGTGGTATAAACTACATTTGCTACATTTTGTTTTACTAAATATCCATTAAAGTTTAGCAGATAAAACTCACACAAGTCTTCTCATGGGCCTAAAGAGTTTTTTAAAGCGCCTGTGAAATCATCAATTACAGTGGACTCTCAAGTTACAACCAGCCGGACATATGAATAACTTGGGTTAACTAGGTTAATGCCTCTTGTTAGCTATAGCATGTACACAGGTAAACATCCAGATGTCAGCAGTATTGACTTAGTTACAAAAGTCAAGGGTCCCCACTGTATTGATGAGTGTGCTTTTCTTCTAAGAAATAACAAAATTGCAGAAGTAAGAGAGTAGATGCATGTTTACCATTTTCAAATTTATGCTCTTAAAGGCCTAGCTTTTTATGTTCAATTTTGCTTGTAATTAAGTTATAGATGGCGACTTATAATTTTCAAATTACATTTGTAATTAAAGTGTTTCAGTAGATCCACTCCAGATGACTGGACTGACTGATATTGCAGACATTATTGATGACCTCATAACTAACTGTGGTGTTTCCAGTGAAGAGCTTGGCTTAACAGAACAACAGGTTCGGAGCATCTCTAGGTAATCATTGAAGATATTTCCTTTCATTTCATTATTTGATTTTGTTTTTGGGTGCTGAGGATGGAACCTCTTGCCTTATGAATGCTAATAAGCACATGCTCCACCACTGAGCTGCACCCTTAGCTACTAAATAATTCACTCTTAACCCACTTAAAATGTTTCTAGTTCAAGAATATTTAAAGTTGGCCACATTTTAGTGTAATTTTTATGAAATAAATGTAAAGCTTCTCCAGTGGATGGCTGGTTTATTTAGTTAATATAGCACATCTGTGAGCTTTCCCTCTGTATGTACAACATACAGTTAACCCTGTTGCTTATTAAAAGTAATGAATATTTTAGCTTATGGTAAAAAATAAATATATAAATAAATAAAGGGCCAGTGGAGCTATCCTACCTCAAGCACAAGGTTTAGACCCAAAAAAAAAAAAAAAAAAAAAAAAAAAAAAAAAAATTTAGCTCATGGTACTTTATCCTAAATATTTACCCTTAGGATATATTTATAATATATAAATATTGCTGTGGACCATTACATTAAAATTTTTCTCACAGTTCTTACTAAATTGAAAGAATGCTGGCTAACTCTCCTACTCATGCTTCCCTGAAATTCTCCTCTTGGTTTGCTTATATAAAGTAATCAACCTACAGGATTTATCTATTTCCTAGTTCAATTCTACTTACTACTGCTTCAATGAAAATGCAGTGCACTATAATTAGTTACAGTGTTGTTACCTGAAAATACTGCACCAAGAAAAGACGAAAGAAAGAGTTTCTGTTAGTTTAGTGGAACTGTCTGCTCTGTTATGACCTTGTATTACAACCATGTAAATCTTAACTTTCTAAACTAGTATATTTAGTTAACTCCTTGTTGTTGTTTTTTTTCCTGAAGTTAATGATCATGTTATAAATATTTCACCGGTAGTCTATGAAATGTCAAGAATTAGAATAAAAATAAAAGTTGTTTTCTGCTCTTGAATGGAGATAAACTGTTAAGACCAAGTTATATGAGTATGCTATAGGAAGAAAGTCAGAGAAGGCAGCTTCAGTGGTTCAAGAATTTGATCTGTATCTCAAAGGATTAAGAGAAATTCTAGTCTATTAATGGCTGCTAACTGAGAGGAAGGATATTCCAGGCAGAGTATCCTGTGCAGTGTTACAGTGATGGTGAGGGCAGGAGTTGGATGTGGCTAGAGTTTGTGCATAGAAGGGACAGTGGGACAAGACAGTACTAGGACCAGGGACACTTGCTGAGTTTGCCTCATTGGCAGACAGCAGGGGAGTCAGCAAAGGCTCTCAGCCTGAACTGGGAGTCAGTTAGAAGACTTTACTTTCAGAGTCTGGGAATGAGGTGCTCCTAGTGGAGAGTGCAAGTCACAGGGCTGAGAAAACACTGGAGTCTGTCAAGAGGTGAGAGTGATAGATTTTTTTTTTTGGATGACTAAATTAATGGGGATTTCTTTAGCAAGTTGAAGAATTTGGTTTAAGACATAAGGTACCAGGAGAGTATTCAATTGGTAAAAATCAGTTTTAAATCCTTGAGAAGCTGATGCCAAGATGGGATTTAGATGAACAAGAGCTTTATTTAGAGAAATGCTCATGAAGGGAAAGGGATGGAGCCATACAAGATGAGAACCAGCTATGATGGGGATCGGACTGTAGTGCAGGCTGTGGGTCTGACTGTATTGGTTGAGCCCCAAGATCACTCCTAGGAGCAGCATTGTGCTAGGAGGGCTCACAAAATTTGGCATATACTGTAGTCATATTTATATGACCATAATTTATTCCAGCAAAAGGGAAAGGTTCATGTGGGTAAGTTCCAGGGGAAACTAGTCATAGGTGTCCCAGAATCCTTTCTCAGTTAAGAGGACACACTTGTCTTTTAGTAACAAGTTGTGACAACGCATGTAAAATGTCCACCAGGCAAGCATATTAGATTCTTGGTGGTTTTATTTGGTTACTTCCTGGCACGTTCTACAGTCCAAACTCTGAGAATGACAGTAAGTGTTCAAAATAGAAACTGTGTGTGTCTATGACCTGTCTTCTATCTCACATGGTGTCTTCTTCACACTATGGTTGATGCATCTGCCCCCAATGCCCATCTCCAAGCACCCACTTTCCCAGATTACCACTAGTACCACTAGTACCAGAATCTCAGTAGCACCACTTGCATTAGTTTAGACCCCATGAGAAGCAGAAGCCAAGATGGGATTGATGGACAGGAGATTGATGGATAGGAGATTTGTTGGGCACATGGCCACGAGAAAGAAGGAAGGAAAGAGTTGGGTAAACAAGGTCTCAGAATGCAGCATACCTCTAAGAATATTTCATCCAGGTTGATGATAAGGCCTCAAGCCAGTATCCTCTTCAGAGTTTGCAGAAATAGGCCAGTCACAGCATTCCTGCCCTGGTTAGTTAACTCAGTTGATCTGAGGAAAATGTGATACAGGTCTGAAGATGGGGGTAGATCCGGAACAGCTCAGAAGTCACCTCTGTGCATAAGTTTTGGAAGTGACTGAGATAGTCCATGGAGTAGATCATAAATAAGCAAGTTCAGAACAGACCATATATTAGTACTTGAAGTCATGAACAGAAAAGGGAACCAATATATGAGGTTGTATAGTGTTTTGAGAGTTAAGAAAAGATAAAGGTAAGAGAGTTTAAAGAGGGAAATAATTTGAAGCAAATGTTACAGTGAACTTGTGCCCCTTCTGAGACCATTTTCTTTTTTTCTTTTCTTTTTTTTTTTCTTGGTACCAGGGATCAATGAGACCATTTTCTTTGAAGCTCAGAGAACAAATGCAGCATGATAACTAGAGTGTATAAGTGTGTATTCCTTTCAAAATGGGACAGTCTTTCCACATAAATAGTTTTATTTAGTTATGATACTTCTTATCTGCATCATAAATTTAAAAGCAAGTGATGCTTTACCCATTAAATTTTTCAGGATTCCACATTCTTCTGGCAGCTGTCCACAAAGAACTGATAAAGAGAGAAGAGAAATTCGAGTTTGGATGAAAAGAAAAAGGAAAGAAAGAATGGCAGAATATTTAAATCAGCTGGCAGAAAAGAGAGGGCGAGAACACAGTCCTTTCTGCCCCAGAGGCAGTCCAGTAAGTCTGCAGTATCAAGGGTAATGGAATTGTCATGGGGTTTGTATAGCTTTTCCTAGCCAACACTCAGAAAAAGTTTAACATAACTTGAATGCCTTTTTTATTGGAAGATAGAACCATCACCATTTTACATAAGTCAAGAAAGGTTAAGAAATCATCTTAACAACCATGTAGCAGGATATTGTGCACACTGTTTACTAAACAATTTCAAATTTCTTGCTTCCCTCTGGCTAATATTGGTTGCAGCATTTTAAACAGATAAGGAGGTTGAGAGATTGGGAGACCAGTTATTTAATTTTCAATGAGAGTCAGTGGCAAAATGAACAACTGACTGTGTCTATTAAAAGCATTTTCAAAACTTGATTTTCTATCTATAAGTTACGTACAAAGAATACAAAAAATAAAAATTATGGGGTAATCATGTGCCAGCAAGAACAGTGGCACTTCTATGTATGTGTATGTGTGTGTGGTTTTTTTAAAAATACCAATTAAAACGTCAGCATTTATTTGCTGAGCCCTGAATATGGACATCCCAGGGCCAGATCAAGAGTATTTTTTTGCCTTCAAAAGGTGAAAAAAGTAGTTACTTTGTTAATAACATTACTATAAAAATTATATATTTTTTTCTTTTATTGAGTTTATTGGTACATTTTAGGTATACAGTACAATTATATTCACTATTGAGATCTTGTACCTCTACATGACAGGTCTTGGTTCTCATTTTTTTCCCCTTGTCCGTGCCCTCCCTTCAATACCTCTTCGCCTCCCCATTTACAAACACTTTATTTCCATTTTTTCATTTTCTCCTATTTTTTTTTTCCCTTATTACCTTTCCCCTACCCTTCCCACTTTCCCTACACCTTTAGCCCTTTTCTTCCCATTTCACATGGTCAGTTATCTCATTAGGATCTTATGTACTATTATACCTTTTCACACCAGAGAAATTATTCGGTATTTACACATGTGTGACTTATTTATTTCACTTAGGAGTATATCCTCAATATGTATCCATTTTCCTATGAATGAATCTAATTCCTCATTCTTTATGTATTCCATTTTATAGAAAACACATCTTTATTCAATTTCCAACTGATGGGCAAATGGGCTGTTTCCAAGATTTAGCTATTACAAACTGTGCCGCTATAAACATAGGTGTGCACATATCAAGGTGATATGATTCCTTTCTTTTGGAAAGATTCCCAGCAGAGGGATGGCTGGGTCAAATGGAACCTCTAGTCCCAGCTCTTTGAGGTATCTCCATATGGATTTCCATAGTGGTTGCACCAGTCTGCACTCCCACCAACAATGGAGAAGGGTTCCTTTCTCCCCACAACCCTGCCAACATTTGTTATTGATTTCTTGATAGCAGTCATTCTTTGTGGGGTGAGGTGGAATCTCAGTGTTGTTTTCATCTGCATCTTGAATGAACAGTGATATGAAACATTTTTTCATATATTTACTTGCTACTTTTACTTCTTTGAGAAATATCTGTTCATTTTAGAAGCACATTTTTGAATCGGGTCTTTATATTTGGGCGGGCTGATTGTTTTGAGTTCTTTATATATTCTAGATAATAGTCCTGTGTCTGAGGAGCAGCTGGTAAAAATTTTTTTCCACATTGTAGGTCGTCTCTTAGTTCTGTTGATGGTTTCTTTTGCAGTACAGAAACTTTTTAATAAGATACAATCAGAGTTGTTGATTCTTTCTGCTAGTTCTTGTGCTACTGAGGATTTGTTCATAAAGTGTTTTCCTATGCCAATGTCTTCCAGAGTTCTGCCTAACTTATCTTCCAGAAAGTTTAATTTTTCTGTTTTAATATTTAGATCTTTAATCCACTTGGATTTTACTTCAGTGCATAGTAAAAGATAAGGGTCTAGTTTTAATCTGTGGCAGGTTGAAATCCAGTTTTTCCAACACCATTTATTAAAGAGGCTATCTTTCCTCCACTGAGGATGGTCAGCTCCTTTGTCAAAGATGAGGTAGTTGAGTATATTTGGGTTTGTTTTTGTGTCTTCCAGTCTGTTCCACTGATCCTCAGGCCTCTTTCTTTGCCAGTACCATGCTGTTTTTATCACAGTGGCTTTGTAGTATAGTTTCAAATTGGGAATTGTTATACCCGCTGCCATGTGTCTGTTGCCTAAGATGGTTTTTGCTATTCTAGGTCTCTTGTGGTTCCAAATGAATTTTTGGGTTCTTTTTTCTAGTTCTGTGAAATATAGTGTTGGAATTTCAATTGGCATTGAATTGAATCTGGATAGCAGTTTTGGTAGTATGGCCATTTTCACTATGTTGATTCTTCCTACCTAGGAGCAGGGGATATCTTTCCATTTTCTTATATCCTCTTCGATCTCTTTTTTCAGATTGCTGTCATTTTCAGTGTAGTGGTCTTTTGCTTCTGTTGTTAGATTGATTCCTAGATACTTCATTTTTTGGGATGCTATTGTGAAAGGAATTATTTCCCTAATTTCTCTCTCAGTGAGTCTGTTATTTGTGTACAAGAAGGCTATTGATTTTTGAGTGTTGACCTTGTATCCAGCTACTCTGCTAAAAGTGTCAATTAAGTCTAGGAGTCTTTTGGTGGAATTTTTTGGCTCTTCAATGTAGAGTATCATATCATTAGCAAATAATGACAATTTAACTTCTTCCTTATCTATCTTTATTGCTTTAATTTCTTTCTCTTGTCTAACTGCTGTGCCTAATGTTTCCAGAACTATATCAAAGAGGAGTGGTGATAGTGGGCATCCTTGTCTTGTTCCTGATTTTAACGTGAAGGTTAAAAATTATATTTAGATGATAAATAAATTACATTTGGGACTGGGGATTAAGCGCAAGGTCCCAAGATTGATCCCTAGTACTAGATAAATAGCACTAGATTGATTGATTATAGTTTATATCTTACTTTGTAATCTGAAATAAAATGAAATATAATGGCACTTGACTTTTAAAGCATTTCTTGGAGAACAAATTCTGTAAGTGAATTTTCCAAGTAAGGTTGTCCTGTTTAAGCTCCACACGATGCAGTAGGTGAACTATTATTTAAAATATGTAATTTATTCAAAAGAGTATATTGGTGCTAAATTAACATTTTTCTTGATAAGCTTGGCAGACAAGATAAGGAACCTCAGAACTACCTGAGGTACATGGCCAGAATGTTAAAGTGTGTTTATATTACTGCGTGTGCGTGTGTGTGTGTTCCCCTGGCCCATGAGGGATGAATTCAAATTCCACCTTCCCTGTCAGCTAAGTGAATACTCAAGATTGTTAGAATTGTGTCCAAAGGCATAAGAGCTGTTTGGTTCATAGGCCTTGTGATGTCATGCTCAATTTCATAAACACTTGGTTATTTTTAGCTTCTATTGGGGTGAAGGTATGGGATTAATGAGTTAATATGATTAAAATTTTCACTTGCTTTGAAATCAGCAAGATCTTTAGTTTGTTGTAGACTATTTTTCTTTAGCATCTTCCGAAAGTGAATTTACTTCTGGATGCCCTTTTTTACAAACATAATTATGTATTAAAAGATGCATGCAACTCAAAATAATTCCCCCTCCCTCCTTCCTTCTTTCCTTCCTTTTTTTTTCTCTTTTTTGGTATGGTGAAGGAGATTAAACCCAGGGCCTTGAACTTGTAAGGCAAGTGCTGTATCACTGAGCTACATCTCCAGCCCTACAACAGTAATTCTCTCTCTCTCTTTTTTTTTTTGGTACCAGGGATCGAACTGCAGACCCTGAACTTGTGAGGCAGGTGGCAGCACCACTGAGCCAAATCCCCAGCCCACAACAGTAATTCTTAATTTTCCAAAATAACTGACATTTGTTCATTTTCCTTCTTGGTAAATATATTTTGAAATACAGTGATACCTCTGTTTACAAATTTAATTTGTTCTACAATTCTGGAAAAGATGACTATGTCGTCTTAGTTACCTGATGCAGAGTTTGAAAGCAATAACAAAATTTTGCTAAATGCTTCTGTTTGTGAACCAGATCATTTGCAAATAATAGCATTTGTGAACCAAGATACCACTGTATTTACAAGTCACAGTGAACTCACTACAAAAGATTTTTGGTAAACATTTTACAGTATTAAAATGATTATTTTAAATGTTATTTCTGGGGCCGGGGATTTAGCTCAGCGGTTCGGTGGCCTGCCTTGCAAGCGCAAGGATCTGAGTTCAATCCCAGTACCAAAAAAAGGTTATTTCTGCTTTTTCAGCCAGCCTGTTAATGAGATTAATCACATGATTATTTATAAGCTTTGGGTGTCTTCATCCCTAAAATATTATTTTCTGTTTTGTATATAGCTCAGTAAATTTCTTCTCTTTTCACATAATATATTAACTAGTAAAATACATTTTATATTTCATTTATTAACCTAGATATTACATTAATTACATAATTTAACATTTTCATATTTTGTATAAGGATAGAAAGCTTTATCAGATATGACACTGTTTTATATTGTTTCCTAAATAACTGACTTATGTTTAATGGTTTAATTATTTGGACTGAACAGTAATGAATTAACTGGATATTTCTTTTGCAGTTTTACATGACTTCAAGGGAAATCAGGCTGAGACAAAAGATGAAGCATGAAAAAGACAGGTAAGTTTGGTAGCTGTGCCTTGGGCATTCTCTCTACCTCTTGCCCAGGGCATAGACTGTGCTTTCAGAATTGCACTGTTTACAGAAGTTCTTCTGGTCAATAAATAGAAAATTATTGGAGATCTTATTGTTAGCCTTATTTCAGAATTTGCTTAAAAATATTATTTGTGCCATTCAGTTTTTATGACCTATTTCTGCAGTTCTCCCTTTCTCAACCCAGCTATGTATGTACATTGAGGAAATGCCTCAAAGTCCGTACCATAGTCTCCTTTAACAATACTCTATACTGCATAATGGCTTCAGATATCTGATGAACAGGACTTGAAAAACATTGAAAAAGCAAAAGCACTGTGTCCCCTCTAGAAATATGAAATGAAAGTGATTGAATAAATGATGTTTAATTAATTTATTTGTTTCTTCTAAAGATTGCTACTCTCTAACCACTATAGTCAGAGACTCTCACAAGCATACAGTCTGATGAATGAACTACTGTCAGAGTCAGCACATCTACCAGCAACTACACAGAAACCTTTGTCTAACAAACCCAGCACTGTTCAGCATTGTGGACAGCAACGCTGCCCTTCTCCTAGGCGGTAAGACAAAGTTAGGCATGTCATTTGGCAAAATAATGAGAGGCCTGTTGAGACTTTTGCGAACCAAATTCAGTGTATTGCGTCTACCTTGCTTAAAGTCATGATGACAAAATGAAAAGTCATAGCCCTATAATTATGAGGACTTTATAATATAATTTATAGACTCAAGAAAGGAAAAGGCAAAATGCTATGGCATATCTAACTATACTGAACAAAGCACTTCAAGACACCTGAAGTACAAAATTCTATATCTGTTCAGTCTTATTTTTTCTTTAATGTCAGTTACTTTTCTTAATACTGAGGCAAAATACCCAACACCCAAAGTTAAAGGAGGAGACTGTATCCCTGGTACCAAAAAAAAAAAAAGGAAATTTTATTTTAGGTTATAGTTTGTAGAGGTTTTAGACCACAATTAGCTGGCTCCAGGGTAGGGAGGCAGAGGGGAATGGCAGAGGAGAAACAGTCCATAGCAGGGTAAGCAGGAAGCAACAGGAGCAAGCAGCAAAGCAAAGCAGCAATAAGCCTCCGTTTCCCTTTTATGTCATCCAGGCTACAAGCATTTTGGGTGGTGTTACCCACAGGCCAAACTATGCTAAACCAATCAGTGGGCTAATTTAGTGATCAAGGGATCATGTACCTATAATCCAAGTTCACACAACTTAGATCAGCCACTTCCAAAAACCCCCAAGCTGTAAGCCCATGGGGTTTTGAGGAGACATGTAGACAAGACATAACACTTTATGTTAAGCTTTGCTTCTTTTATTTCCTCCTAACTATATCCTGTTTCTTCACCCATGGTCTTCGCAGAACAGTCAGCCCCCAGCAGTTGGCCATTTCTCCTGCTGCTGCCCTCCCTGCCCTGCCTAGTTATATTCATCCAGTGTGGCACTGTTGTATATTTCACCTTAAATTTTGGATATAAGTCCATCAGGCGGAAGTAAATTAAATATAGAATGTTAAAGTATCCAGTTTTAAAGTTTCCTATATATGGCAAACAGATATGCAGAGTTAGGTCTCATGATGATCTGTGCTATAAGCGTGACACTTTGTTAAAAATTACCACCTTTAACAAAGTAAAGATTAGAATTATAAACATAATCACATAACTTATAAGGCTATAAGAAATGCTACCAGTACAGATTCAGATATAATCAGTTCACCTGTGTGGTTGCTATGGCATTTACTCAAAATACCAAAAGTTCTCTTTGAATCTTTTTCAGAATTAAGCAGGTGATTAGAATGAAGCAAGTGATTAAGTACCTAAATAACTGCCAAATATATGGAGAATTTGAAATGGGTAGTGAGATAACTAAAAGCAGTTTCTTTGAAAAAATGAATTAAGTTTGAGATAGGAATGACAATAATTTGTTGTGGGTTATCAACAAATGTAACACAGGTACAGAATAGTGTTAAGTAAATATATTAATCTGGGCTATAATATGAGCTTGTTGAAATACTAAATTTTATCACTGATGTGACATTCTAGGGATATAATAATAGTGTAATTTCTGCTTCAGAGAGAATCAACATGAACACAATTTTCCAATAAATCGACCTGGAAAAGTCAGATATGTATCCAAATCAAGTTATACCCATACAAGGAAACCTCTTGGACAACCTCAGGGCTCACTTCGGCCACATGGTAAAACTTAAAGGTCTTGGGGGGGGGTAGTTTATTTTTATTAGTACATATTTGCCATACATAATGATCACATTCATAATAAGGAATTTTTGCCTGTACATAATATGTCTTAATTCTTTTTTCCCATTCTGCTCCCTTCCCTTCAACTCTTCTTCCCCTCCCCATTTACAGCTCTTTTATCTAGTGTGATCAGTACCTGTCCCTTCTTATCTCCAGTGTTGCGGTTTCATTAGGAAAAGCTATAAATCTTAGTAAAAAGGGATTCTGATTTCAACAGACTCTAAGGCATTAGTAAAAGACTTTGCTATATCATGATACTATTTTTTGCTTTGAAATAAGAAAGGCCCTGTGAATCTTTTTAAACTAATTGCCTTTTTGTAATGGAAGTTGAACAGGAATTTGTTGTAAGTTACTGGGAAATCTTCTTTTATATATCTGGTAAAGAAGTAGTCATCCTTTTCCACATTTGGAGATGTATCTGTTATTTATAGCTAGCTTTTCTTAATTAATTTTACTATATTTGGGTTTTGATTACTAAAGTAGACCACATTTATGTGTAGAATGCCTGTACACTAAAAATGTACAAAGATAGATGATAATGTAGTACAAATGTGAAATGTTGAAAATTCTAGTAACTAACTTATGTGCCAAGTTCTGTTTATGCTCTTTAATTACAACCCTTGACTTGGATACTATTATGTTCTCATTCTAAAGATGAGGAAACCAAGACAGAGAAAGGTTAAATAACAACTGCTAAGAAGTAGTAAAGTGAAAAATTTAATCCCAGCCTGGGTCCAGAATCTATACACTTGGAACCTGTTACCTCAGTATGTTGACTCAATTCAGAATATAGAAATTCCCTGAATTCTGGTCCTTTTGATAAAATTTAACTCTTGCTTCTGATTATCAAATTTCAGCAAGAAAATACTGCTCTTTTTAAACTAGAATTCAAAGTAATGAACCATGCTTTCTTTTAAAAAATTTTTTTCACACTTGATGTATTTCCCAAAATTGAATAAATTCTCCCAAATTGGCCAAGTTTTAAAGCCCTGAATCTTGGTTTCTTAATGTCTGGTGAGAAAGGCTTGGATTACGTGGAAATATGTCTTCCTCTTGTGTCTGTCCCACGTGAGGCCTTCATTGTCACCTTTCACTCTGCCTGCGGCAGCCTCGGCCACCCTCTGGCCCTCTCCCTGCTCCCTGGGATTGTGTGGCCGTGTTCACTGCTATGGCTCAAAAGCCTGCAGTGGTCCAGACCTTCTGCCTGGCCTTCATACCATCCTCCAACTGTTCTTCCTGCTTCCTTTACCTCCTCTCCCCATGTCACCAGGGATGCATTACAGCTCACCAACCATACACCATGCTTTTGTACTCCCATTCCTTAGGTGAAATTCTAGGGTTTATGAATAAGTATCATTTATTTCTGTGTCTTTGAAGACATTGCTGATCTTAATTCTTTGAACTTGATATATTCAGTTATAAATTCTCCATTATCATTTCTGAATTGAGGCTAATACATATTTGTTGTGAAAACTAGTGATAAATGGTGACTAAAATAGTTATTTTTTCTGTCTTGTGAGCCCTTATCACATTCTTTATACCCCGCTTGGAGCACAACAATGTCTTATGCTCTAGTTGCTTGTAAACTTTTTAAGTCCCCAATAGACTAAATTCCTAGGGTATAGCATTATTCTCTTCCTCATCCCTACATTACCCCCACATTGAACAAATGAAATACTTGAAAAATGGAACAAGTGAAAAAAATGACTTTTTAGCTTTTTTTGTCCTCCAAATAGGTATACATGAACAAATTATTGTTCAAGGATATTAATAGGTGGGTTTTATCTCCAATACTGCAAAACAGAAAGAAACCTTAATCATTCTCTTGATAGAAGTTAACTTGGCATTTTATATAGGCGTTTACTGCTTATGGGCTTACTATGTCCCTGACTTTCCGGGTACCAAAGAAAAAAAAGAAAAAAAACATGGCTGCATATGGGAGGTTAAACAGTCGTGTCTGCTTTCTAGGAACTGCCACTTTTACCATCCAGAAGAGTGTGGGTGAAACCAAAGCAGCAGTAAGGAAAGCTATACAGTCTCCAGTTACCTTCAGGAAAGGTAAGGGATAAAGAATAGAAGGTTCTTAGAGTTAATACTAAGTTTTGAACAATTTTAAATCACTGCTGGAAGTTTCAAATACAGGTTTCAGAATGAAGAGTATGATTTTTCTGCAGTGCAGTACTTCAGAGAGGAGGCTTTGCAGTTAGCTTATCTGCAGTTCTCGTTCATTGCTGACTCTGTAACCTTGGGCAGATTTCTGACCCCATTTATATCAGCCTCAGTTTTCTCACCTACAAAATACAAACTGTAACCATGCAGATGTGCAAAATAACCTTGGTAAGTAACAGAACTATTGCATTATCCCCACTTTACAGCTGAGGACATCGAGACTTAAGAGACTTTCACATCTGCTTAGAACAATAAAAATAGTACAGTTACAGAACACTTACTCTGTGCCAGTAATGATGAGCCTTTTGGAGCTTTCAGTGGTACAAACAGCCTGCTGTGGCACGCACGCCACAGGTTCACCAGCACAGCTCTTTGCCAAGCATTGGGTTAACACCTGGTCTTCATGAGCTTAATTTTCATGTTAATCTAATGAGGTCTATGGAGTTATCCCCATTTAAAGAAAAGAACTACATTTGGTAGGGATGATGTTAGAGAGAAAACAACTTATACGTAGTATAAAAATGATGAGAGATAGAAATAATCAGTCTAGTCTGGCTGGTATGCCTCTCTCCAGTCATATATCCTTTCTTAACAAATCCATCTTTTAGATAGTACATTTCTTTGTCTAATGTGCTTTTATCTCATCAATTGGTATTTAGTATCATTGGCTATATTTGGGATGTGTGTGTGTGTGTTACTGGGGAATGAACCCAGAGTATTCATAGTGAGCTACATCCACAGATCTTTAAAAAATTTTTGAGGCAGTGTCTCACTAACTCACTAAGTTGCCAAGCATGGGCTTGAATTTATTGTCTTCCTGCAGTGCTGGGATTATGGGATGTGTCACCATGCCCAGCTTAATGGCTGTATTTTCTAAAAGTTCTGTTTTGGTTCTGTTTTCATTCTTTTCCACATGCATATATTAAAACCTTACCTTCTAATCATTAGGACCAATATGAGTACTAATAACATGATTTCCTATGCTTTTAATTTTATAATCTTTAATCTTTTCTGTCAAAGTCTCTCATCTTAATCTTTTGTAAAATATTTTCTAGAGTACTATTTTTTATTTTTATAAGGAAATAGCTAAAAAAATGTCTTGATCAACAGATAAAATGCCTCCAGTGTTACTCCTAGGAATAGTTGCCAATTATACAATCATTCATACCTTATTATTTATGAGAGCCCCAGAGATCCAGAGGTCTGTGTTCTTGATGTACGTTATGATCCACCATAAGGCCTTGCCCATAGAAAGCCTTCGTGTTTTCTTAATTGTCCAGGAATATCCTGCTTCTCAGAGTGAGAAATTGAGTATGAGTCCAGGCTTGAATGCTTGGCTAGACTGTGATCCACTCACAAGAAGTACAAGAGGAGGAGCAGTGTTTTGATTTAGTTTGGTTTATTTGGTTGGTTGGTTGATTGGTTGATTGGCACTTTTTGAGACAGGGTCTCAGTATGTAATTCAGGCTGACCTTGAACTCACTATGTAGCACAGGCTGGCCTCTAACTTGTGATCCTCCAACCTCAGCCTCCTGATTTCTGGGATTATAGGTGTGCACCACCATTTCTGGTTGATGAGCAATGTTTTTTAGAAGTGAAAGTAACAGGTTTAGTTTTATCATTCATTGATTGATCTCAGACTCTGCAAGCACTATCTGGCAGTCTGTTTAAGGAAACTAGATGGCATTGTCTACTGTCCTTTGATAACCAAGCACATTCTACCAGCCTGATTTCTACCAGGGGGCTTCTTGGTATATCACTTGCCTTCTTAGAAAGTTTTCACTGGCACATATATACTGAAAGTGAAGGAAGAGGAGCTATGCTATGTGAATTGTGACCAAGAGATAGCAGGGGTGCGTACAGTTATAGCAGTAAAATAGACTTCCAGTCAGAAACTGTCAGAAATGATTGTAAAAAAGTTACCATTTAATAATAAAGGGTCTGATTCATCAAGGGGACATAATGTCATTAAGTATCTATACATGGAATACAGAAGCACATAAATATATAAACATTAATGGACAAAACGGAAGTTCGATCCCAGATACCAGGGTGGGGGTAGTTAGCACTTTAAACAAAAAGAACCCAACAGGTATATATATGAAACTTTCCATCCCATAGCAGTAGAATACTCCTTCAGGCCACAAAACAAGTCTTGACAAATTTAAGAGGATTAAATCATAGTATGTTTTTTGTTTAGTTTTGTTTTGCTTTTGGTTTGCTTTGGTTTTTGCAGTGCTCGGAAGTGAATCTGTCTTTGAACCACATCTCCAGCCCACAGTTAGCAGGCACAGTATTAGTTTTTACCATAGTAGGATGAAATTAAACATCAATGATCAGAAGAATTATGGAAAATTCACATACATGTGGAAATTTAAATGGCCTGTTTCTGAACAATCAGTAGTTTATCTCAGAGGGGAATTTAAAATATGTTGAAATCCAGATGTGGTGATACATGCCTCTAATCCCAGCACTGCAGGAGGGTCACAAGTTCAAGCCACATTGAGCAACTCAGCAATTTAGCAAGATCCTGTATCAAAATTTTAAAAGGGTTAGGGATATTGCTCAGTATAAAGGCCTTAATAACACCCACCCACCCACACCTACATGCATACACAAAATATTTTGAGACAAATGAAAATGGAAACAGCATGCCAAAAATCCAGAGATATAGCAAAAGCTGTTCAAATGGGGAAAATTTTTTTTTCTGGGTTTGTTGTTTTGTTTTTTATTTTTTTGAGACAAATGTCTCACCTGTACAGTTCAATTTGGCCTTGAACTTACTGTGTTTTCCAGGCTGGCCTCAAATTCCCTGTGATCCTCCTGCCTCAGCCTCCTGAGTGCTGGGATTACAGGAATGCACCACCATGTCCAGCCAGATGGGGAAATTTATACCAACATATGCCAACATTAAAAAAAAATGAAAGATCCCAAATAAGTGACCTAACAATACACCTAAAGGAACAAGGGGAAAAAAGTTAAACACAAAGCTAGCAGAATGGAAGAAATAATAAGGATCAATCAGAATAGGAAAAAAAAAATGAAATAAAGAATAGAAAACCAAAGGAAAAAAATCAGTTCTATGAATTTTTTTAATATGAACAAACTCTTAGAATAAGAACAGATTCAGATATGTAAGATCATAAATGAGAATGGAAACATGACCCCTTAGAAGTAAAAGAGATCATAGAAAGACTGTTATATGTCACCAAATGTGGTAATGTAGAGGAAACAAATAAATTCCAGGAAAAATACAACCTGTAAAAGTTGAATCAGGAAAAAACAGCCAAAACAGACCAGTAATAAAGAACTTAAAGTAGTAATTAAAACCTCTCAGTACAGGAAAACTCAGGACCAGATGGCTTTACAACTGAATTCTGCCAACCTTTCAGACTCCTCCAAATAAAGCAAGAGGGAATTCTTCCAAATTATTTTTGAGGCCAATATCACCTTGATACCTAAGCCAAAGAAACCACAAGGTGTAGTTAGTTATCTCTAATGAGCAGTCATGTAACAATCTTCAATTAAATATTAGTAAATAAAATTCAACAATGTTATAAAAAAGATTACACATCATGATCAAGTGGGATCTGTTCGTAGCATATTAGACTGCATTAATATACAGATAAGTAGATGTAATCATGCTCACAGATTTAGAGAGATGCTCATATCAGCTGGCACAGCAAAAGCATTTCAACTTCCTTTGTTAATTAAAAACTCTTTTAAGCTGGGGATTTAGCTCAGAGGGTCTGCTGCCTGCCTCAAAAGCACAAGGACCGAAGTTTGATCCCCGGTACCCATCACAAAAAAAAAAAAAAAAAAAA
>NW_022900913.1:28758709-28777512 GCF_012274545.1 Fukomys damarensis | reverse complement strand
AAAAAAAAAAAAAAAAAAAAAAAAAAAATTGTAAAAGTTTAAGTATATAAGGAAACATCTTCAACATACCAGAAGCCATTCATGAAAAAACCCACACACTAACATCATAATCCATGACCAAACTGAAAGCTTTTCCTCCAAAATCTGGTACAAGCAGCTACTAAATCAAAATCTGGTACAAGATAGTACTAGAAGTGCTAGCAGGAACAATTAGAGAAATAAGAAATAAAAGGTCTCCAAATCAGAAAGGAAGAAGTGAAATCTCCGTTTGCAGGTGACATCATCCTATATGTAGAAAACCCCAATGACTCTACATTAAAAAAAATTATTAGAGCTAATAAATGACTGGAATAAAGTTTTAGATACAAAATCAACATGCAGAATTCTCCATACACAAATAATGACCTAGCCAAAAAAAAAAAAAAGAAAACAATCCCATTTATAAACACATAAAAAATTTCTTAGGGAAGGAAGGCCCCCGGAGGTCTCTCCCGCTGCCTGCTCGGGCCCATCCAGTGGGTCTGCGACCTCCCCTACTGCGTGCCACCAGATCCAGTAAGGAAGGCCCCTGGAGGTCTCTCCTGCTGCCTGCTCGGGCCCACCTGGCAGGTCTGCGACCTCCCCGACTACACGCCACCAGATCCAGTAAGGAAGGTAGCCGTGCAGATGCCCTTGAAACACCCCCACGACCTGACACCATGCCCTCCCCACCCCCCTTCTCAAACCTCCTGATTGGGACAGTCTTTCGACTCACTCTACAGAGGTATAGGTGCTAATGAAGGGTATTTTTCTGAGCTCCCAACTTTGAACATTTTTAAAGAAAGGACAGGGGAAACCTGTAATAGAACTGAGTGGAGTTCAACCCTGCAGGTTGGGAAACTCAATTTAGGCCTTGTGGACTGAAGTCAGTCTGAGTCGTGAGGACCTGCCATTGGCTAGCTTAGATCAGGGGATTCAGTTCTGCACATGGCTGTACATGTGGTATAATATGACAACAGAGACACATAGTCTGAAAGAGGCCCTTCAAATTCTTTTTTTTCTTTTCCTCATTCCACCCTACAATTTGTCTTTATTCTGTCCTCTCTCTCCAACTCATTCTCTTGCTCCACCATCTTGTCCCTCATCTCCCTTTTTATTCCTGCTCCTGCCCTAACTCAGACTTCTTCTTTTATCATTTTTTCTTTTTTCTTTATGTTCTTTTCTCCTGTCATTTTTACCTCACTCATGGCTCCGTAGCTTCAAGGGAAGGTAAGCCCCTGTTACCATTAAGGAGATACATTCTTGTCCTTATTCCTGCACTTTTTCTATCCCCTTTGAAGTTAATAGTTTCGTAAAGATAGTGTGGTCATTTTACGTCCTCTGGCTTCACTTGAAACCTTCTACAATTCTTTCACTTATCTACTCCTCTCATCCCAACGCAATCTAAGCCCCCATTCTAAATGGTAAAGATGCTATATTGAAAAGCGTATTCACTGCAAACATATTTTGGGCTGCTTCTTGATATTAATTTAATTCACATGGTTTAAAGGTGATAGATTAATGACTACCACAAGTGGTCAATTTGCAAGCTGTGCTTGATCCTATTGGGCTGCTGAATGTATCAGTTGGGATAAAGGATTGTGATTGATTTAATGAGTTGTTTTCTCTGATAGTATGAAAATGAGGATGTCTATGAGTCATTAGAGACTCAAAAACTAAAGCACAACTATATCAGAAAGATTAAATAATAACCCAGAAATTAAACCAAGGACAACCCAACAACAAAAATAAAAATGAGGAAACACTTAAGCAAGACACAAAGACAGACTTCCAGTTCACCAATGGCAAACAGTAGGGCAAATGAGGATGAAAAGTCTGATAGTGAACCAGCAGGACACCCTGTACCCATAGCACAGGAGGTAACAAAACAGATCAATCAGGCTCCAGAAAAATTCAAATCAGAAATAATTTCCCAGTTAACCATATAGATGGTGAGCAAAATGGAAGTCATGATTAGAGACTCAAGAACAGAAACTGACAAAAAAATAGATGAGCTCAACACCATGATAGAAGCCATGAAGACTCAGCATAGGAAAGAAATGGAAACAATGAATGCCCAACAGAGGAAAGAAATGGAATCCATAAAACAGATTCAAACAGATATCTGGGAGAGTAAAAACTCTATTGAAAGTATACACAACAGAATAAAAGGTTGTGAAGATAGGATTGCAGTCAGTGACCTTGAAAAAGAGGTCTCTCAAAAACAGTAAAGGATCATGAGAAATTAATCCAAGAACTTCTAGATGATGCAAAGAAAAATAAAATAAGACTGATAGGAATCCATGAAATAGCAGGAGACAACACAAATGACTTAAAAAAGCTCTTCACAGAATTAATGACAGAAAACTTCCCAAACAGAAGGGAAGAATTAGACATACAGATAAGACATATAGAACTCCAACTAGCCACGATAAAAAAACTACACCTAGACATATAATAATCAAGATCCCAGAAATCCAACAGAAAAACAAAATACTACAAGCAGTAAGAGAAAAGAAACAAATCACATGCAAAGGAAAGCCCATTAGAATCACAGCAGATTTTTCAACACAAACCCTTAGGTCAAGGAGATCCTGGAGTGAGGTATTCCAAGTCCTAAAAGAAAACAACCTCCAACCTAGACTGCTGTATCCTGCAAAACTCTTTCGAAATGGACGGGGAAATAAGATACTTCCATGACAAAGAACATCTGAGAACCTTCATGAACAACAAACCAGCACTACAAGGAATTCTAAACAATATCCTAGAAAAGGACAATGAAGATCACAATACCATGAGGCCCAACAGAGCAAATCAAATAGGCAAGGCAAAAAACTAAAAGGAGAGGGGAGAAAAAGTAAAAAGAGTCAACAAAAGGATAGTAACATGACAATAATAAATCAGAACATATCAGTTATAACCATCAAAGTTAATGGCCTCAATTCACCAATCAAGAGAAATAGACTGGCAGAATGGATTAAGAAGCAAAATCCAATAATATGTTGTATATAAGAAACACACCTAGTGCAAAAGGAAGCCCATAGACTGAAAGTGAAAGGATGGAAAATAATTCTCCACTCATCAGGAGCCCAGAAAAAAGCAGGGGTAGCAATCTTATTAAGTAAATTTCAAACCAAAACTCATTAAGAGAGACAAAGAAGGACACTACATCCTTGTAAAGGGAACAATTCAAGAGGAAGAGTTGACAATCATAAACATATATGCACCAAATATAAATGCCCCCAACTATATAAAACAAATATTAAGTAACATGAAAAACCAAATAAGCACTAATACAATTGTAGTGGGGGATTTAAATACCCCACTATCACAAATTGACAGATCATCTAGGCAGAAAATCAACAATGAAATAATAGAACTGAACCAAGCTTTGGAACACATTGACTTAATAGGTGTCTACAGAGTATTCCACCCCACAAAATCAAACTATACATTCTTTTCAGCTGCACATGGATCATTCTCCAAGATCACATATTGTCTCACAGAACAGGTCTGACTAAATGCAAAAGAATTAAAGTCATCCCCTGTATATTATCAGATCATAATGCGATCAAGTTGGAGATCAACAGCAGAAGAAACTAGGAACTCCACAAGCACATGGAAACTGAACAACACTCTCCTGAACAATCAATGGATTACAGAGGAAATTAAAGGAGAAATTAGACAGTTCTTACAAATAAATGAGAATACCAATACAATGTACAGGAATCTATGGGACACAATGAAAGCAGTTCTGCGGGGAAAATTCATAATATTGAATGCCCACACTAGGAAAACAGAGTGAGCTCAAATAAACAACCTAATGATGAATGTTAGACTCCTAGAAAAACAAGAGCAAGAAAAACCCAAAGCTCGAACAAGAAAGGAAATTATAAAGATTCGAGCAGAAATCAATGCAATGGAAACTGAGAAAATGATACAACAAATAAAAGAAACAAAGAGTTGGTTTTTTGAAAGTATAAAATTGACAAACCCTTAGCTAATCTTATCAAAAAAAGGAAAGAAAAGGCTCAGATCCATGCAATCAGGAATGAAAAAGGTGAAGTCACAACAGATCCAGTAGAAATCCAGAGGATCATGAATACCTACTTTGAGAACCTGTACTCCAATAAAATGGAAAACACAGAAGAAATGGACAGATTTTTAGATATTTATGAATTACCGAAGTCGAACAAAGAAGATAAAAACATTTTAAACACCCCAATTACAGTCAGTGAAATTGAAAATGTAATTAAAAATTTAACAACAAAGAAAAGCCCAGGCCCTGATGGATTCACTGCTGAATTTTACAAGATATTTAGAGAAGAACTACTGCCATTACTCTTCAGACTTTTCATTGAAATTGAAAGGGAAGCAATACTTCCAAATTCATTCCTGGAAGCAAGTATCTATCACTTTGATTCCCAAAGCAGGGAAAGAGGCAACTAAAAACGAGAGCTACAGGCCAATCTCCTTAATGAATATAGATGCAAAAATCCTTAATAAGATACTAGCAAACAGAATACAGAGGATTATCAAGAAGATCATACATCCTGACAAAGTCGGATTTCTTCTAGGGATGCAGGGGTGGTTCAACATATGTAAGTCAATAAATGTAATACACTATATTAACAAAGTCAAGGATAAAAACCATATGATCCTCTCAATAGATGCAGAAAAAGCATTTGACAAAATTCAACACCCATTCATGATAAAAACCCTTCAAAAATATGGAATAGATGGTCTATACCTCAACTTAATAAAGGCTATCTATGAAAAACAAACAGGCAACATTATATTAAATGGCCAAAAACTGAAAATCTTCCCGATAAAATCAGGAACAAGACAAGGATGCCCACTATCATCACTCCTCTTCAGTTTAGTTCTGGAAACATTAGCCATAGCAATTAAGAGAAAGAAATTAAAGCAATAAAGATAAGAAAGGAGGAAGTTAAACTGTCATTATTTGCTGATGATATGATACCCTACATTGAGGACCCAAAAAACTCCACCGAGAGACTTCTAGACTTAATTGACAGATTCAGTAGAGTAGCTGGACATAAGGTGAACACCCAAAAATCAGTTGCCTTCTTATACACAACAGAATCACTGAGAGAGAAATAAGGGGAAAAATTCCTTTTACAATAGCATCCAAAAAAATGAAGTATCTAGGAATCAATCTAACAAAAGAAACAAAAGATCTCTACACTGAAAACAATAGCACTCTGAAAAAAGAAATTGAAGAGGATATAAGAAAATGGAAAGATATCCCCTGCTCCTGGGTAGGAAGAATCAACATAGTAAAAATGGCCATACTACCAAAACTGCTATACAGATTCAATGCAATGCCAATTGAAATTCTAACACTATATTTCACAGAACTAGAAAAAAGAATCCAAAAATTCATTTGGAACCATAAGAGACCTAGAATAGCAAAAGCCATCCTAGGCAACAGACACATGGCAGCAGGTATAACAATTCCCAATTTGAAACTATACTACAAAGCCACTGTGATAAAAACAGCATGATACTGGCAAAGAAACAGATCTGAGGATCAGTGGAACAGAAAGGAAGACACAAAAACAAATCCAGATGTACTCAGCTACCTCATTTTGACAAAGGAGCTGACCATCTTCAGTGGAGGAAAGATAGCCTCTTTAATAAATGGTGTTGGAAAAACTGGATTTCAACCTGCCACAGATTAAAACTGGACCCTTATCTTTCACTATGCACTAAATTAAAAGCCATGTGGATTAAAGATCTAAATATTAAAACAAACACTAAACTTGCTGGAAGGTAAGTTAGGCAGAACTCTGGAAGACATTGGCATAGGAAAAGACTTTATGAACAAATCATCAGTAGAACGGGAACTAGCAGAAAGAACAACTGGGATCTCCTCATATTAAAAAGCTTCTGCAGTGCAAAAGAAACCATCAGCAGAACTAAGACAACCTGCAATGTGGGAAAAAATTTTTACCAGCTGCCCCTCAGACAAAGGACTATTATCTAGAATATATAAAGAACTCAAAACAATCAGTCCCCCCCAAATATAAAGCACCATTTCAAAAATGGGCATCTGAAATGAACAGACATTTCTCAGACAAAGGAGTAAATGCAGCAAGTAAATATATGAAAAAATGCTCCACATCACTGGTCATTCGAGAGATGCAGATGAAAACAACACTGAGATTCCACCTCACTCCACAAAGAATAGCTGCTATCAAGAAATCAAAGAATAACAAATGTTGGTGGGGTTGTGGGGAGAAAGGAACCCTTCTCCATTGTTGGTGGGAGTGCAGACTGGTGCAACCACTATGGAAATCAATATGGAGATACCTCAAAGAGCTTGGAGTGGAGGTTCCATTTGACCCAGCCATCCTTCTTCTGGTTATCTTTCCAAAAGAACTAAAACAATCATATCACAGTGATGTATGTGCTCCCATGTTTATCACGGCACAGTTTGTAACAGCTAAAACTTGGAAACAGCCCATCTGCCCATCAGTTGGAAACTGGATAAAGAAGATGTGGTTTTTCTATAAAATGGAATATTACTCAGCCATAAAGAATGAGAAAATAGATTCATTTGTAGGAAAATGGATACATATTGAGGATACACTCCTAAGTGAAATAAATAAGTCACACATATGTAAATACCAAATAGTTTCTCTGGTGTGAATAAACTGTAATAGTACATAAGATACTAATAAGATTACTGACACTGTGAAATGGGAAGAAATGGGCTACAGGTGTTAGGAAGGTGGGATGGGTAGGGGAAAGGTAATAAGGGAAAAAAATGTGAGATAATGAAAAGATGGAAATAAAGTGTCTGTAGATGGGGAGGCGGGGTGAAGGGAGGGCAGGGACAAGGGGAAAAAATGAGAACCAAGACCTGTCATGTAGAGGTACAAGATCCCAACAATGAATGTAACTGTACTGTATACCTAAAATATACCAATAAACTCAAAGCTGAAAAAAATTCTTATGAATAAATTTAACCACAAAAGTGAAAAAGACCTTTACACTGAAAAATATAAAACACTAGTGAAGAGGACACAAATAAGATATTTTATGTTTGTAAATTAAAAGGGTTAATATTGCAAAAATATCCATACTACCTAAAGCAAGATAAAGATTCATTGCAGTTCCTATCAAAATCCCAGTGACATAATTCACTGAAAAAATTTCTTGAAATGCTTATGAAGTTACAAAAGATCTCAAAACTGGCAGAGCATATCAGAGGGAAAAAAAAGTTGGAGGCATAACCCTTCCTAATTACATTGTGGGCTAAGGATGTAATTCAGTGGTGAATGCTTGCCTGCTATGCATGAGGTTAATCCCAGCAGCATACATACACACAAGCTATATATGTATAAAATTAAAATTATATTATAAAACTATAATAAAGCAGTATAGTACTGGCATAAAAACAGATACATAGACCAATGGAACAAGATAGGGATTTTTAAAATATACAGTCAACTAATTTTTAACAAAAGCACCAAAATCAGCATGATGAGGAACGTATAATTTCTTTAATAAATGGCGCTTGAATGCGCATATGCTGACACCCATTTGTAATCCCAGAATTCTGGGAAGATGAGCCAAGAGGATTGCAAGCTTGAACCCAGTGTGGGCAACTTAGTAAGACCCTGACTCAAAATGAAAAATAAATGTCGGGGATGTAGTTCAGTGCATTGGCTTCAATCCCTAGTACCTGAAAAATATGGTGCATGGAAACCTGATTTACATATCCATAATGAAATTGCACCCTCTATTGTTTAACATTCCATTACCATGACAAAATGCCTTAGTTTCTCAAGTTATAAGGAAGAAAGATTAGATTTGGTGCATAGTTTCAGAGGTTTCAGTCCATGGTTGCTCATCCCCATTGCTTTTGTACCTGTGGTAACATGGTATGTCACAGCAGAAGTGTGTGGCAGAGGAAGCTGTTCACTTCCTGACATCCCAGGATCAGAAATAGAGGCTCCCAGATACACGCTTGAGAGCATTCTCCAGTGATCTAACTTCTTTCCACTAGGCCAGTGGTGGTGAACCTGTCACACATGCCACAGCAGGCTGTCCGTATCATTGAAAGCTCTAAAAGGTTCGCCATCACTGCACTAGGCCCATCTTTTGAAGGTTCCAGCACCTTTCACTAGTACCATGGGCTAGGGTCCATACCTTCACACATGAGCCTTTGGAGGATATTCAGGATCCAAGCTACAGCATTTGTCCTCTGGTTTCCAAAGGCTGTGTGTATCTCACAATGCAGAATACACTCCATCTATTTCAGTTTTGCATTTTACCAAAGTTCAAGTCCAAGATAGTGCTTGGTATGATGAGGCAGCAGGATCACTTGAGCCCAGGAATTCAAGACCCAGCTTGGTAATATAATCAGCCTGGGTTACATAGCAATACCCTATCTCAAAGAACAATGAAAATACAATTTTGATGGGCTGGGGATTTAGCTCAGCGGTTCAGTGGCCTGCCTTGCAAGCGCAAGGACCCGAGTTCAATCCCCAGTACCAAAAAAGAAAAAAAAAAATACATTTTTGCAAAATGAATAGGTTATAGCTGCTCTTACTGGAAGGGTTGTGCCATATAGACATGTTAATTTCTTCCAGCGCAATAACCATTTTACTATATATGCATGTATTTAATAATGTATGTCTTAAATACTAAAATAGGATTTATTATAAAAAGATACTAAAGCTTTCATTTTCTACACTGGGGGCAGAAACATCTTACCTTGAAAAGCTTTAGGCATTCTTTTCTCATACTGTATTTTTGCCACAAGAATTGTTTTCTCATATTGTGATTTTATCTCAAGATTGGATATCCCAAGTAAATCCTAAAGAGATTTATTTATGATCTGAATGGAAGGAAATTACAGAACCAACCCTGGGTGGAAAGCACATGAGAGAAGGCCAGTGGTCTTCTGTAGAGACCCTGCAGGTCCTACTTCACCCTAAATGCAGTTAACCTGGATTGATTTTGCTGTTCTTAGATGGCAATGATTATGCTTACTAGACAAGACAAAGTGTTGAGGTCTAGATACCAAGTCAACTGTGGCAGAGATGAGGGTGGAATTAGTTCCTGTTTATAACCTTTGCTAAGTTCTTGTCATATCCTGAACACTTGTTTTGTTTTTTGTTTTTTTGAGACAGGGTCTCACTATGTAGTTGAGACTGACCTGGAACTCACTATGGAGCCCAGGCTGGTTTGAACTCACAGCGATCCTCCTGCCTCAGCTTCCTGAGTGCTGGGATTACAGGCATGCGCCACCTTGCCCAATTTATATCCTCAACACTTAAAGGCCACGTTTAACACCCTGCTTCCATTTGTTTCTATCTATCTGCCTTGAAGAGACAGCCCACCTGGCTGTAATATTGCTTAACCACTTTTGGAGTCTTTCAGTCTCACTTTTTCTTTAACGGCTATTTTGTTTTTTTACCACACTATGTGCTCATGTATGCATTCCCATTTTGTGCTTATAGATTATTTTCGCTCATAGAGTTTTTCAAATTTTTTTTCTTAGTCAACATATTCTAAAATAGTTATGTGCTTGGAACTTTCAGTGACATCTCAAAACTCAACAACAGACAAAAGTCAGACCTTTTTTAGCTTACACACAGCACTCACATTGGAAGTTAAAGTGGCAACCACCAATGCTACCAAGTGCTATTAGCTTAGTATGTCTTTCTAAGGATTGGAAAGTTATACATTAGCTCAAGTTGTAGGGTAGATTGTGTCCATCATCTTAGGCAAATCCATTTTCCTCATTCACAACACGTGGATAATAACACTTTCCCCAAGGTTTTGTCACGAAGAATATCCCCTCAGAAACCATCCGCAGACACTAGCAGCCCTGAGCAGCACAGACAGTAGAAATGAATAAGGGAGGGGATGGCTGCTTTGTGGGGCTACTTTTGCGAGAGTGGTTAAAGGTGTCTCTGAGAAAGTGATGCTAAAGTGAAGACAACGCACGAAAGGAAATCGTAAAGATAGCAGGACAGTTCCAGGCAGAGAGAACAAGCAGTCTCCAATCCAGGAACACACTTGGCATGGCAAAAAAATCAGTGTGGAAGAGTGGCCAGAAGTATGGTTGGAGAGAGGCTGGATAATGCACAGTAAGGCAAGGAGTTTGGATTTTACTCTGGATTCTGTAAGACTCCCACTGGAGAAAATTAAGTCAGAGAAGTAATATATTTTATTTTTTAAACTATGTGGAAGAAAAATGATGAAATGGGAGAAAGAGATTTCTTTGGCTATGGTTCTAAAAATGGAAATGAGAGAAATTCAGGGGCTCAGAATTTAGCTCAGTGGCTCCATGCCTGCCTTGGCAAGTGCAAGGTCCTGAGTTTGCTCCCTGGTACAAAAAAAAAAAATTCATTAGACAGGATATATTTTAAGGATAGACCAAATTAGGACTTGCTGATAAATTGGATATAGAGTATTTAAGAAAGGATAAAGAATAATGATTTTAACCTGAGCATTTCTTGGGATAAAGAAATTTAGGGGTAAAAAATAACAGTTTGGTTTTGGACATGTTGGGTTCAGATGTTTGTTGCCATCCAAGTGAAGATGTCAGGAAGGCAGTTTTAAGCTCTGTACATGAGCTAGATTTACAGGTTTGATTTCTCATCATTTAGGTGTCATTTAAAGCCATGGGACTGGATCAGGTAAACTGGGAAGGGCGTGGATGTGTAAGAACATCCAAATACCAGGCCTGGGCACTCTAAGTCCAGTGCACTAAATGTAGGTAAAGTGCTTAGCTCTTAGGAAATGTCACATGTGTGCTGTTAGTTTTTGTGGACTTACTCCTTGGAAGTATCTTCAGCTACATAAGGTTTATAGAGCCATAAAAGGCCAGGTGGGCCTTCAGCACTCTCTTACCTTTTCCTCTCCTCAGCAACATACATGACTGCCCAGGGGGACCTATGTTTACTTCCTGTTTCACCTCACACCTTGGGTATCTCTGTAGGAAATCTCCTTGGAAAGGGTAAAAAGTGCTGAGGCATTAGATGAGAACACTAAGTGTGTTAGGCAGGCCAAGCTCTTCCCTGTCCTAATAGAGAGAAGCCCTGTTAAGTGATGGGTTTGCTAAGCTGTTCTCGGGCACCAGCTAGGATGAAAGTTTCTTTTTAACAAATACTGATGCATGTGGGAAGGAGAAAGAAGGTCATAGTGTGTTGTCACCATTCTTACACTGACACCTGGGCCCAAAGGCAAGTTCTAAGCAAGAAGCCTGGGTGAGGATGCCTAGCACGCTGCACCTAGGACATTTCCAGAAGACTTTCATAGTCTCCCCAGTTATGTTGGAGGCCTCTCCTCCCTAGACTTTTGTATGCTAGAGATTAAGCACCATTACATTTCAAATCAAAAGAGGTGGCAAGAATTAAATTTATATCTCACATACTGACAGGACAAGAATTAGAACTCTATTGTGAAGTGAACCATACATATCCAGACCTTGTGATTCAAATACAGACATTCCTCATTTAACAACCAAGTTCTGTTCCTGCTACATACTAGATTGTTTAATGAACTGGTTACTAAATTCAGAGTTGTAGAGCCAGATGTGGTGGTGCACACCTGTAATACCAGCACTTGGGAGGCTGAGGCAAAAAGATCACCATCAGTTTGAGTCCACCTAGGCTACATGGTGAGTTCAAGCCCAGTCTGAGCTCCATAGTGAGTCCCTGTCTCAAAAAAAACCTAAATAAGTAAAAAATGGGGAGCTGTATACAGTATATACATTACAGTACAGAAGTAGAAGCAGCCACCATAATCCCCCACTGCCATTGATATTCCTGTGGCAAGTCTGAGCAGTAGGTCAAAAGTCCAAACAGGGCTGGGGATTTAGCTCAGTGGTTCCACCACCTGCCTTGCAAGTGCAAGGTCCCGAATTTGATCCCCGGTACCAAAAAGATACAACAAAAGTCCAAAGAGCCCTCACCAGTTGTAAATCTGAGGTCATTAAACAGGTAAATTGTTAAACAAGGAATATTTGTATTAAGTAAAAAGTGTCTGCCTTGGCTTTGACATTAAATTCACGAATTATGGAATCAGTGAGCCCCAGTTTGTTTTGTTGTTTCCTTTGAAAGGCTGTAATGTTCCAGGTTGCAGTGTGCAGCATGCAAAAAACCACAGGCATGCTGGCCTTGCAGGTCCAACAAAGGAGGTACGAATAGAGTATGAGAGAGAGGAGATGGTGGTGAGCCCTTGGACCTTACCTGAAGAAATCTACAAGATTCTCCATGAGAGTCACAATTCTCTTCCACAGGTAAAAGTTGCTCTGGACTTCAGTTTGTCTAATGATTACTCCATTCTTCAGTGTTTCTTCTTGATTGTTAGGTAAATTTGAGATAGTAATTCCATTCTTTTGACTTAATACTCCAGCATTTATTTTTTGTAATTCTCCTTGGCTTTGTATCTTTTTAAATTAAAAACCACAGAAATAGAAGAACAGATTATTGCACCACAGCTGCCAAAGTCCATCCTGCCCACCCTGCAGATAGGGTACCAGCACCTGTGCCAAGTGATGCTCAGCTCACTGTCAATCAGGATGTGCTGAGGGACTGCAGCCCTGGTTCCCTTCCTATTTCCTTCAGCACTTTGATGGCTGGCAACCCTGGAACTATGACTGATTTTCTTCTCAATTCATAGGACTTGTCACCAACTGAAGAAGAGCTTGAGCCTCCTTTTGGGGTGTGTGGCATGGACAACATGTCTGAGAGCACCGGCAGCATCCTCAGCAAGCTTGACTGGAATGCCATTGAAGACATGGTGGCTGGTGTGGAGAACAAGAGCCTGTCTGTCGAGTGGACCCCTGACCTGTAAGACCTGGATATCAATCTGTGTCGAGGCACCAGCCAGCACCTCATTAATATGGTTCTGAAAGGCTTGAAGGGAGCAGTGTGAATTTATCACCTGCAGCCATGTTGTTACCTCGATTTTCCCTTTTAAAAGGGAAAATAAAACATTTCTCAATCATTTTGTCTTCATCGGGAAAGGTTTGTTTAACTATATATGTACTGTGTTTTTGCACTTAATTTGTCTTTGGCATAATTTTTGTTTTGATTTTTGAGACAAGGTCTCGCTGTGTAGTTCACTCGAACTCCTACTGATCCTCTTGCCTGGACCTCCCCAGTGCTGGGATTACAGGCACGTGCACCCACACCCAGCTCTATGTTTGGCATAATTTTGAAATTAATGAATAGCTTTCAAGCCTAATTTGCATAATTTTTAAACTACTTTTAATAAAAATTTTATATCTTGCCTCCTTTCTGTGTTTTGAGAAACATGGTGAACCTGATAGGACAAAGTTCTCCTTTAATTGAGAAGAAAATCCATCTCACCTGAGAAACTCAGTAATGACTTCTTTTTTGTTGTTGTTTTCTTTTGGTACTGGGGATCGAACTTGGGTCCGTGTGCTTGTGAGCCAGGCTTTGGAACCACTGAGCTAAATCCCCAGCCCATGACTTCTATTTTTAAATATATCCTAAAATTCACTTTTGTAGGGCTTGTGACAAAGAATCAGCCACTTTATACTAATATCAAATAAGCCACATTTCATGTAGCCCAGATGATCTTCCATCTTCTAACCTTTAACCTGATACCATTTGGGGGAAAAATGAGGATGGATGCATTGAGTGGGAAAAAGAATATGATTCCTGACTCTAGAAGCTTTGTCTTAACTTGGTAAAAACCACAGCACAGAGTCCTGTTAGTTTCTGGGCCTGCACTCAAAAACATAGTTGTGGAGATAATTTTTATGGGAAATGACTAAAAACCAGGACCCTTCAACCACTTGCCAATTTCTGATGTAACATCAATGAGTCCTATTGTCTGAAAAGGCTATTACTCCACCTTTTCCAACTCCTTGTGAAGCCAAACATTCTCCCTATACGCTCGTGAAAACAATGTATTGCAGAGGTAGGAATTCAGCTGCCAACATGAAAGAGATTAAGCCAAACGTTAAAGAGATTTGTAAAACTATAATGCCATTCTTCTCAATTTGGAGGGATTGGGGAGGGTAGGGAATAGGTATAAAAATATGATGTTTATTAACATTGAATGGGCTATTATAACCATTTAAAGTACTACTTACATTTTTTTTCTGTTTTAATTTCTGACCTAATAATATTGACAGGTGTAGCCACATAAATAAAAAAGCTATTTAGGGTTCTCAGGGTCTGAGAATTGATGTTTTATGGCTAGCAGTGTGAACCCTTAGCATAGCACTCTACTTAGTGTCAGCGTCCTATCACTTTTTAGTCCATATTTCACACTGCCTCTTCCCATTTCATCGTCACTATAACTACTAGTTTTGTAATGGAAAAATTCTTTTACCTACTCCAGTTCTAAATATTCAGTTGTCTTTTAATGATTTATCCTTCTAGAGTTTTTTCATTTCTTCTTATAGATCTACATTTTTAGTATGTAGAACATTAGCTTTCTTTCCTCCCCCTTCTGGAAGTGTAGGCATTGAACCTAGAAACCCATATACCCTAGCTCAGCACTGTCCTACTGAGCTACACACTCAGCTCAGCATTTCTTGTAGCGTATATCTTCTAGCAGTTAGTTCTCTTAAGGTTTTATTGAGCTAAATGTATTTTTTTCTGGCTTGGCTTTAAAATTTTGTAATTGTTTTTAAGGTGTACAACATGTTTTGATTGATATGCATTAGGTGAACAACATGCTGTTTGATATATAATGAAGTAATTGGTTAAGGGAATAGTTCACCAGGAAGAGAGAACAGGTATGTGCACGAAACACTGTTACCCCCAACTTAAACATTACTGGATATTAAAGATCAGATTAAACATCCACACAGCTATAGTGGGAGACCTCAGTCCCCTCTGTCACAAATAGATCAGTTAGACAAAATACCAACAAAGGAATGACTGGAGATGAAACAAACCTCTCAACAAATGGACTTAATACCTACAGCATTCCACCCAAAAACAGAATACGTAATTTTCAGCAGCACATGTACCTTTCTCCAAAATAGACCACATCCTAGCTCAAAAAGCTTGATGAAGTAAATACAAAACAATCAAACATCTCATACATAGTCAGATGGTAGTGCGGTGAAACTAGAAATCAATGGCAAAAGAACCTACAGAAATTATGCAAACACATGGAAATTAAACAATGCACTTTTGAATAATTGTTGCTGAGACAAAATGCTGAATATCCAAAGTTAAAGAAGGAAAAGTTTATTTTGGCTCAGTTTGTAAAGTTTCAGTCCATAATTGGTTGGCTCCAAGGTAGGCTGGCACGATAGAGGGACAGCACAGACCAGGCAGATACCAAGCGGCAGGCAGGAACCTTCTTTCTGTCCCTTAAATCTTATCCAGGCTACACGCCCTTAGGGCAGGTAGCACTCACGGAGGTGGGAGACCCTTAATCTCACCCAGAACTATGCCAAACCAATCTGGACTAATTTAGTAATCTCACACACTAGATACAACCACCCCTGTAAGGCCCCACCTATGAGGCTTTGAAGGAAGATCACACAACCCTAACTGCCAGAGCCCACAATATTGATTATGCCGAAAACAGGCTGCAAAGAGTTAAATCCCTCAATTGGCTTACTTTAAGAAGCAAGTCTAGGGCCTAGGGCTGGGGACTTGGCTCAGTGGTTGGCTCAGTGGTTCCACCACCTGCCTTGCAAATGCAAAGGCTGTTTGAGTTCGATTCCCGGTACCAAAAAACAAGCAATTCTTGCTGAAGCTATGTGGCTCACAGGAACATCTCATGAGCACTGCAGTAGCAAGCAGGTTAATACGACCTCCCGCTAATGACCACAAGAGACCAGTAATGGTCTATGAAGCTGTGGGGCTCATACGAGGTAACATGCATAGCTGAAATTGGAGTAATCACATCCAAATTCCATTCCCACCATTTGTGCTTTCATAGCTTGAAGGACAGTGCTCTAATTACAATCATATTTTTTCTATCTTGCTTCTAGTTGGAAAATGCTTTGACTTCTCTTTAAAGCCTTGCTTGCATTAGTTTTCATGGTAACTTCATGTACTGCACATCTATATACCTTTACCCTGACTGATGAATAATAAAATTCAGCGGAAGAGATGGGCCAGTGCCTTTTGCCAAAGGAGCATTGGCTGTCACAGTTCACACTTTCTCTTTAACTCTTGCCTTAAGTTTTTCTTCAGCCTTGTGTCACACACTGGGCAGGTGGGAACTAGAGATTTACTGCAGGAGTCTCTGGCACTAACAATAATCAGTGAGTCACAGAAAAAAATCTTAGATACTAGAATCAAATGATGCCATTATCACATACCAGAATCTATGAGGCACAATGAAAACACTCCTAAAATGCAAGCTTGTAACTGTGAATCATAAAAACACATCATAAAAACAGAAAGCACAAATGACTAACCTAGTAATGCACCTTAAGATGCTAGAACAGCATCTCAAATGCAAGGCCAGTACAAGGAAAAATTATAAATATCAGTATAAATTAATAAATTGTTACAAAAATACAAAGAACAAATCAAAGAGCTGGTTCTTTGAAATAAGAAACAATAGATAAACCCTTAGACAATCTTACCACAACATCAAAAGAAGATTCAAATAAATGTAATCAGAAATGAAAAAGATAAAGTCACAATGATGCCACCAAAGTTCAAGAGACTATAATAACTACTTCAAAAGCCTGTACTGGAGCCACGGATTTAGCTCAGTGGTTCTGCTCCTGCCTCGCAAGCACGAAGATCTGAGTTCAATCCCTCGTACAGAAAAAAAACTGTACTGCAATAAACAGGACAATCCAGAAGAAATGGATTCTTAGAAACATACAAATGACTAAAACTGAACCAAGGAGATATAAAACCTGAACAATCCAATAGTGAAATTGAGGCAGTAATAAAAAAATCTAACATCTAAGAAAAGCCCAGGACATGATGGATTCATTGCTGAGTTGTACAAGAACTTCAGGGAAGATCTAATGCCAATATAGTGGTACCTCCATTCATGAATTTAATCTGTTCCATGATTCTGGAAAAGGGCCAGGGATTCAGCTCAGTGGTGCTGCACCTGCCTTGAGAGTGAAAGGTCCTGTGTTTGATTCCCAGTAAAAAAAAAAAAAAAAAATGTGCTATGATTCTAGAAATGATGGCTACAGTTGTGTTCCTGCAGGAAAGGCCATTGCCATGTTCATTACCCCATGTAGAGTTCATAAACAAAGAATTGTTTGTGAACCAAACTGTGCAAACGAAGTGTTCATGAACCAAGATGTCACTGTACTCCTCAAACATTAATGAAACGGAAGGAGTACTCATAAAACCTTTCTTGGAAGCTAGCTTTACTGTGATTCCAAAACCAGACTTAGACCCAACCAAAAAGAATTACAGGCCAATCTCTTTAAAGAACATAGGTACAAAGCTCCCAACATGATACTAACTGCAGCAAATTATAAAAAAGACCAAGTTGGCTTCTTTCTAAAGATGTAAAGATGGCTCAACATATGTAAATAAAATGTAACACACCACATAAATAGAAGGACAAAAAACATAGGATCGATCACTCAAGCGCCGGGAGGCAGCCTGGGCCCCGATCCACCGCAGGAAGGAGAGCCATGCCTGCTCCTGACCCAGCAGCCATCACTCAAGCGCCGGGAGGCAGCCTGGGCCCCGATCCACCGCGGGAAGGAAAGCCACGCCTGCTCCCGACCCAGCAGCCATCACTGAAGCACCCGCCTGCTCCCGACCCAGATGCCATCGCTCAAGCACCAGGAGGCAGCCTGGGCCCCCATCTACCACGGGAAGGAGAACCATGCCAGCTCCCAACCCAGCCGCCATCGCTCAAGTGGCAGGAAGGTAGCCGCATGGGCACCCCTAACCCCCATAACTGCCCCCCTGCACTCTCAGACCTCCTGACTGTGCCAGTCTTTGGACCCACTCTGCAAAGACAGAGGTGGTCATCAAGGGTATTTTTCTGAGTTCCCAACTTTGAACATCTTTAAAGAAAGGGCGTGGGAAACCTGTAATAGAACATTGTGGAGTTCAACCATTCAGAAGGTTGGGGAACTCAGTCTGGGCCTTGCAGCCTGAGGTCAGTCAGCGTCATGGGGTTCAGCCATCACCTAACTGAGATCAGGGGTCTTGCATCTTTGCTCTGTCTGAGCCATTAAATGGTAAATACACTATATTGAAATTTTGTTCACTGCAGACATGTTCTGGATTTCAATTTAATTCAAATGATTTAAGGCTGATAGACTAGTGACTACCACAGGAGGTCAGTGTCCAAGTTGTGCTTGATCTTAATGTGTTGCTGATTGTATCAGTTGGGGTAAAGCATTGTCGTTGATTTGATGAGCTGTTTTCTCTGATGTTATGAAGATGAGAATGTCTGTGAGTCGTTAGAGACACAGAAGCTAGGGCGCAACTATATCAGGAAGATTTGGGTGATGATCCAGAGATTAAACCAAGGACAGTCCCACAACAAAAATTAAAATGAGAAAACACTTAAGTAAGACACAAGGACAGACTTACAGTTTACCAATGGCAAACAGTAGGGCAAATGAGAATGAAAAGGCCGACAGTGAACCACCAGGACACCCTGAACTCAAAGCACAGGAAGTAACAAAACAGATCAATCAGGCTCTAGAAAAATTCAAAACAGAAATAATTTCCCAGATAACCATAGAGACAGTGAGCAAAATGGAAGTCGTGATTCGAGACTCTAGAGCAGAAACTGACAAAAAAATAGATGAGCTCAGGACCATGATAGAAGCCATGAAGGCCAAGCATAAG
>NW_022900913.1:28758170-28758551 GCF_012274545.1 Fukomys damarensis | reverse complement strand
TGACCATGAAAAGAGAGGTCTCTTAAAAACAGTAAGAGAACATGAGAAATCGATCCAACAACTCCTAGATGATGCAAAGAAGAATAACATAAGACTGACAGGAATCCATGAAGTAGAAGGAGAAAATACAAATGACTTAAAAAAGCTGTTCTCAGAATTAATGACAGAAAGCTTCCCAAACAGAGGGGAAGAATTTGACATTCAGATAACTGAGGCATATAGGACCCCAACTAGATAAAATAAAAAAAAAAATCTACACCTAGGCACATAATAATCAAGATCCCAGAAACCCAAAAGAAGAACAAAATACTACAAGCAGTAAGAGAAAAGAAACAAATCACATACAAAGGAAAGCCCATCAGAATCACAGCAGACTTTTTA
>NW_022900913.1:28751017-28757509 GCF_012274545.1 Fukomys damarensis | reverse complement strand
GATAGAAAACAATTCTCCATGTGACAGGAGCCCAGAAAAAAACAGGGGTAGCAATCTTATTTGCAGACAAAGTAAATTTCAAACCAAAACTGAATCTAGTATTATTGATGTAGGACGGTACTGTATCATACCTCTATGAATGTAAAATATCTAGTACCTGCTTTATGATACATAGTAGGGACCATGCTTTATCAGAGCTACATTTAATGATATTACTCTAGAATGTTCTCTGTTTCCAGATGGTGATTAAGAGGCTAATAGAAAAAATGGTGCCAGGTACCACAACAGAAAGATAACTTTGCTGTTTTCTGGATATTATTCTTTTCTTTTTTTTTTTTTTTAATGAAATGTGCTGAATGTATAACTTTGTTCAGATGACTACAGAACCTGGAAAAGCTGTTGCTGCTATCGATGCATAACATACTATTATTAGTCTTTTTATATAAATATATATATGCACATATATATATATATAAATTGAATTTTGGGAAACTTTAACAGTGCTGCCAACTTTGGAAAAATTCATCCCAATTTACTGTGTTGAGTTGGCATTGTACAGAAAAGGCCAACCATAGTGGTCTAGAAATGTTAATTTATTTTTATTTTATTTTTTCCATGTGTACAGGGGTAACACATTGTACTAAATATGTAAGGTCATATCTATGTGAGTTTGAGTACAGAAACTAATAAAGTATTCTCTAAATAATGAAAAAAATAATAAGATAAGACTATATAAGAGCGAGAAGCAATTTAAATATGTTCAGGGACCATTTTCATCTCCAGAATTAAGGATTATTTTAATGTTACATCATTGCCTTTTCTCTTTTACTTTCCTTTTTAGTTTTATTTTAGGATTCCCTATTTTTAATGTTCATACAGGGATTTCTTTAACTGAAATACTGCATAGTTTATTTGGTGTGAAAAACTATAATAGTACACAGAATCCAAATGAGCTAATTAATAATGTGAAATAGGAAGTAAAGGACTAAAGGTGTAGGGAAAGTGGGAAGGGTGGGGTAAACGTAATAAGGGAGAGGAAAAAAATATGAGAAACTGAAAAAATGGAAATAAAGTGTTTGTAAATGGGGAGGGGAGGAGGGGGTGAAGGGAGGGCAGGGACAAGGGGAAAAAATGAGAATCAAGACCAATTATGTAAAGGTACAGAATCCCAGTGATGAACGTAATTGTATTGTATACCTAGATTGTACCGATAAACTGAATAAAAAGAAAAAAAATGCAAAAAAAAAAACCATAGGATCATTTCAATAGATAAGAAATTAATGATAAAAAAACCTTGAAGAATGTCAGACCAAGAGCCTTACCAACCACTCCGAGGAGCTCAACAGCCACAAGAATCACCCGGGAAGGAACACACTGGAAAAGGTGGAAATAAAACAGACCTTTATTAATCTGGCCAGACAGCACTCCCAGAGACGAGTAGCTCTGAGAGGCGCTAGCTCAGGGGCTGAGGTCTTCTTATAAGGAGATAAAGGGGAAATTAACAGTCAAAGCTTGCAGTCAGGTGGCAAAGGTTAATGGTCTGCTGATTCACACTGGTGGCCAGCTGTCACGTATTCAGCAGCCACAGGTTGATGGTTAACAGATGCCTACAAGACGTTCTAAGATCTTAAAAGTATTTTGGGTTTAAACAGTTTTCCGTATTGAAGATGAGGGTGAAACAACAGTCTCTGGGCCATTAGCTGGCCAACATGGAGTCACTTTAGTTCAGTCAGGTCTCATATTCCCCACTGATTTTTACACTTTAAGTAATCTTACATACAAAAGTGGGCAGCAGCAACACAAAATTATAAAGACACCACTATAGCAACAAGGAAAATTTGTTTTAACTATTTCAGGTTGGGCAACCAATTTGTTAACCACTGGAATAAATCTCATCCTATGTTTTCGTCATGTCAATCCCTGGGCCATTGTCAGTCAAATTAAAACAACGTATTTTTAATCTTTGGACATCCTCGATGATGAAAAAGCAACAAATAGTCTATCACTGCTCTATTATCTAGGACTGCTTGTCTCTGTTCATGTAATTCTTGGTTAATGCCAAGGCTGATGATGTAGCATTTAACCCTTTCACCACTTTACATGCTAATTTTTGTGCTGCTTTTTCTGCATGGATCCCTATTGCAGGTTGAGCTGTTACAGATGCTATCATAAGTATCACTTCAGCATCTGTTAAGAGCCCTATATCATCATCACACCCTGGCGCAGTAGAAGGTGACCAGCATTTGATTCTATTTGGTGTAATCAAATCAGTTCTTTCTGATAAAACTACAGCTAGACGGCTCAGGCAGCAAGGAGTTTTAAGACATACTGGCTGGAATATAATTGTAAGTTATTCCTTCATGGGTATAGAATTATCCCATTTGTAGGGTGATGCGGCAATTGTTATACACAATTTTCTGCTCTATATGGCAAGCCATCCTTTTGCCCATTTTAATTTTTAGACATTTGGTTGTACAATTTTCATACTTAGCACATTGGGTGTCATTTGACATAACTATCCTGAATGTATATAGTTTGACAGCATTGTTAGGCTTGTGACATGAGGCCTGTCCCCACTTGTAACTATATAGCCAAGATTTTTCCTGGGATGTCTTTAAACAAGGTATAGGGTCATATTAACTCTACAGGGGTACACACCAGAATGAGGCAGCTTCCTAGTACATAATGAAAATTCACATCAATGTTTAAACAAATTTCAGACAGATTGAGTTTGCCAATTGAATCCATACATTTTTTGGGGGTGATCTAGTCCTCACAGGGGCATCATTGCCTATGTCCCAGAGAGCACCATCATGAATGTGAGACATTTCCAACCTGTTTCAGGCTTAGCTTTTAGCTGGTGACCTTCCATTTATCCTTCGTGACGTCTGTGGGGGGTCCTGGTTTTAGATGGTTGTGATGTATCCAGGCAGAATTTCCAGCTACACTGCCGAGGGGGTAGACAGGACAAATGGAACTGGTTCTTTCCAATGTGATTCTAGGGTCTTGGAGTTGAACCTGTGGATATAAACCAAGTCTCCCGGCTTATAGGGTGAAGGTTGCAAAGGTTTTTCATTTGGAACAGGCATAGTTTCCCTCAACTTATATGTCTACCAATGGGATGACTGGGGGAGACCATTCATAATCTGAAAAGGTGACAGATTTAGGGGAGGCCTGGGAGTGCACCTGGTTCGGAGGAGTGTAAAAGGGAGAAGCTCTACCCAACCTATTTCAGTCTTCAAGCATAATTTAGTTAGAGTCTCCTTTAAGGTTGATTTGCTCTTTCTACCTGTCCTGAACTTTGAGGACTGTAGGCACAGCGTAGGTTCCATCTGATCCCGAGGATATGACTAATTAATTTAGATATCTTAACTGTAAAGGCTGGACCATTGTCAGACCCCAGAGCTAAGGATAGGTCAAAACAGGGAACTATTTTTCTGTCATAAGCTGTTTGACTGTCACCTCAGCTGTCTCCTTTTAGTGGGGTATGCTTCTATCCATCCTGAAAAGGTATCCACAGAAAGTAGTAAATATCTGTACCTATATATGCCAGATGTCATTTCGGTGAAGTCCAGTTCCCAGTGTTCTCCTGGAGTTCGTCCTCTGTCAGACCCGCAGGGGCCCGGTTACCCGATTTGCATTACCTTGAGGCAGGTGGGGCATCGTCTCACCATGTCCTGGGCTTTTGGGGCTGATCCTTTGCTGATGAAATGGGGTTGCAGGGCAGCCATCATTCTTTTCTTGCCGAGATGGGTGGATTCATGGAGCTCACGCAGCAACATGTCAGCCACAGCGGCGGGGAGAACCAACCTTCCAGCATCAGTTGTCCACCATCCATGCTTTCCTTGGGCCCAGTGCTTCTTGTTCATTTCTGCCACCTCTTTATCTGTGTATTCAGGTTTTTCTGGAAGTACTGGTGTGGGTAGCAAAACCAATTGCTTCCCCACTTGTTGCGAGCCGCGACGTCGGGGTCCTGCCAGCAGGCCCCAAACCTGAGAGGATTCACCGAGAGTAAACACACTGAGTCATGCTCAGATTCAAACAGGGTTCTTCTTTATTCTTCTTCTACTTCTACTTCTACTTCTACTACTACTACTTTCTGCCAGATGGCTCTCACACTTATATCAGGCAATAATATGAAAGTAAAAACAACTTCAAGGATGAAAAACAAATCTCAAGGATAACTGTACAAGGCCACAATTATGGCTTAACAGAATATACATGATTTACAAGAAGCAGGTGTTTTTTCTGGAAAGCGAAACTCAGCTAAATAATGCCATAAGATGGCAGCCGATCACGGCCAATCAGAACTTACAACATAGCAACTCCTTTGCTCAGGGAACTGCAATGCAAGCAGCCAGCTGTCTTGCAGGCAGTCTCCCACACCACTGACTTTTGGGCAGCTTGTTTTGCTGCGTGATCAGCAGCATTGTTTCCAATCACCTCAGGATGGTTAGGTCTGCACTCTATATTTTGCCCAAATTGAGGATGTAAATCCTCACAAATAGCAGAGAAGGGAGGGTAACCATGCCTTCAACCTATAATCTGCCCAAATGTTCAATTAAGACAAAAGCAGAACAAATGCAAAACAAACTAGGGGTTGCCCAGGGAATCTCACCATTCAGACAGACAGTTCCATTCATACGCCTTCTTTCTGCTGTCTCCTTTCTGGGTTTGCTGGCCTCTGAGTCCTAGAAAGGGAACCCAGGAAATCCCGGGGGCGCACCTCTTCCCTTCGAGGAGGCAGGCAGTTGCTCCCTCCAGTGGGACTCGGTCGAGGCCCAACATGACCTGTGTCAGTTAGCCCCTTTCTTCCTGGCCAACGCAGGAGGCTCTTCACAAGCCTGGATCCAAATATTTACGTGAGGAAACTGGTCGGAGTGGCTGGGGTGTCTGGTGACTTTTCCCCATACAGCCCGACAAAGACTTGGTTCAAAGGAGCCCTCAGCTGGCCATTCCAATTGACACAGGGAGCGAAGCTTTCCACAAGGGAATTTAACCCCATATTCATCCTCCTGTTCAGCAGGGAAAGCCAATTTAAAATTAGTGAGAAAACAATCCAGCAGGGTATTCCTGGAGCAAGATCCTCCCATCATTGTCCTTGATGGATTGAAAAGAAAATACAAAAGTTAACATGGAACAGATAGGACACTGACATATGGACAACAAGAACGAATAGGCGCCACAACAAAAACAAAGCTTACTCTACCCTTGTTCCTTGTCAGGAACCTCAGGGTAAGGGAAGGCTTCCTGGCTCATCGGCCACCTCACTCCTGACAACAAACGGTTGCAACTGGCCAAAAGCTTACCTCCAGAGGTTTTCTAAGGTCTGTGCCTGAGAGTCTCCTGCTGGATCTCATCTTGGCTGGACTGGGGGTTCCTGCCTGGGGATCTCACTGCGGCCTCCAAAATGTAAGACCAAGAGCCTTACCAACCGCTCTGAGGAGCTCAACAGCCACAAGAATCACCCGGGAAGGAACACACTGGAAAAGGTGGAAATGAAACAGACCTTTATTAGTTTGGCCAGACAGCACTCCCAGAGCCGAGTAGCTCTGAGAGGCACTAGCTCAGGGGCTGAGGTCTTCTTATAAGGTGATAAAGAGGGAGTTAACAGTCAAAGCTTGCAGTCAGGTGGCAAAGGTTAATGGTCTGCTGATTCACACTGGTGGCCAGCTGTCACGTATTCAGCAGCCACAGGTTGATGGTTAACAGATGCCTACAAGATGTTCCAAGATCTTAAAAGTATTTTGGGTTTAAACAGTTTTCCCTGTTGAAGATAAGCGGAGGGTGAAACAACAGTCTCTGGGCCATTAGCTGGCCAACATGGAGTCACTTTAGCTCAGTCAGGTCTCACAAAGAAAATAGGTATAGAAGGACCTTATCTCAACCTGATAAAAGCCAATTGTGACAAACGCTGCAG
This sequence comes from Fukomys damarensis, assembly GCF_012274545.1. Lineage (NCBI taxonomy): Eukaryota > Metazoa > Chordata > Mammalia > Rodentia > Bathyergidae > Fukomys > Fukomys damarensis. The sequence goes on along the minus strand of NW_022900913.1, from coordinate 28,751,589 downwards.
TCGTCATGTATATTGAGGAAAAGCTGTGCTCACTTAAGCAGCACATATACTAAAATTGAGGTGAAGCTGAGAGCGTTCCCTCTAAAATAAGCAACAAGATAAGGATGTCCATCCTGGTCAATACTATACTCAAAACATTAGTGGGAGCATTCAGTAACTTAAAAAGATGTGTATAGGAAAGGAAGAAATCAAGTTGTCATTATTTAAAGATGACATGACCTTCTACATAGAAGATCCAAATATTCTACTGTTAGACTTCTACAATTAATAACCAAATTCAGCAACAAACAAAAAATCAGTAGCATTTCTGTACTACATTTAACTCACTGAGAGACTTTTGGGAAGATGGCAGAGTGGTGAGCAACAGAAAAAGAGCCCCTCCAAGATTTAGTGTCCTGATACTGGAATATAGCAGTGTGAACAGGAGAAGGAGGGAAGTGGGACCCCAGACCTAGGAGGGATCTGACGCAAGAATTGAAGTCCACAGGGAGTGAAGAGAGAGACCAACAGGCCTGGGGATTTAGCTCAGTGGTGAGAGAGAGAGAGAGAGAGAGAGAGAGAGAGAGAGAGAG